>NW_009596674.1:0-3803 GCF_000690535.1 Cariama cristata
AAGGAGGAGAGCACATGCTTTCAAGCGCAGGGTAATTGGAGCACTTTGTCATTCAGATGCCTATAATTGGCGCTCCATTGTCTCAGCCGGGCCGGATGCTGCCGGATGATGCACAGCGAGTTCATAACTGCCGCATTGTGCAAGGAGGCGGCCAACTGGCTGACGAGGCATCCAGATGCACGGGGAGGGGAGAGCTCCTCCAAACCTTAGCCGAGTTTCTTTTCCCCCCAAAAATCAGGCTTAGTTGGATGGTAAAGGGATGGGCCAAGGCTGGAACACGCCTGCCTGCGAGCAGAGGGAGCAAAAGGAGCCCTGGCAGAGCTCAGATCCCCGTGAGCATCTCGGCACCCAGGCAGAGATGCTTCCTGCACCGCATGGCCCTGGCCGAGAGGTGTTTTGGGGAGCAGCCGTCCTGCAAATGCACCCCGCTCCCCGGGCTGCCAAGTGCATGTGCCACCCGGGCTCTGACCCCGCTCCCCGTGGCAGGTTTATTGCTTCCAGATGTGACGACAGGTTTTATAAGCAGATACACTTACTTCCCTTAGACGGTGATGTTGCTGAAGCTCTCGGTGCTCCCTTCAAAGTCTTCATTTCCATCGTGGGGGCTGATTTCTGAGCCCCATGTGTGCCAAGAGCGCAGCGCAGAGCTGCCACCCAAGCTCTCCAGGTCTCCGTGCCCCCAGCCTGTAGGCAGTGCCCTGCCTTCCCCCAGGCATCCTTAGAGGAGACAGCTCGGGTGAGAGACAAGAGCAAATAACGCTGTAACTCTGTGGAAAAACCCACATTCCCCCTCCCACAAAATACCCACCAGCCTGGACCATGGAGGCCTGGGCTTTCCTGACCTCCCTCCAGCTGTGAAACTTGGCAGGGGCTTTCCTGATGAGCAAGTTTTGCAAAGGAAGATCATTTCTCCCAAGACCTGTATTTAATCTGTGAGCCCCCCCCATTAGCCCCGACGTGGGATGTCCACCCCAGAGCAGGACCCCACCTGGATGTGACACACTTCGCCTGCCCTCCCAGGGAGGGTCCCATGACAAGGGTCACCTCCCGGCTCTCTTTTCTCTCCCAGGGACCCACCTGGGGCTCCAAGGACAAGTGCTTCACCAAGATGTACACGACGAGCGGGGAGTGCTGCAGAGCCTGCAACCTGGGAGAAGGGGTGGTGCAGCCCTGCGGGGTCAACCAGACGGTCTGCGAGCCCTGCCTGGACAGTGAGTACCACCTACCCTCGGCCAAAAGGTTTGGGGACCGTGAGCATTAGCAGGTACTCGAGTCTCCCCCAGCGCATCCTTTTTTCTTCCTTGAAGTGTTACCTGGGCACAATTTGTGCTGTTTGCTTCAATCTTTCTGCTCAGACCCCCACAGTCCCGGGGTGAAGCCGTTGCACAGATCAGCCCCGACCTGCACGCATCCTTCCCGGGCCACCCATCCCTGCACTGACACCAGGGTTAACTTCCAACCTTTTCCCAAAGCATCTGCCCTCCAAATCCCAGCCACGGATGCAGCAGCTCTCCCTGTTTGGGACCAGGCACTTTTGCAGATCCCCCTTCCAGCACTGTTCCCCTCCTGATGCCTCCTCAGCTACTGGCCCGTGACCAACATTTGCCTCCAAAAAACTCCCCCCCCCAACACTGGCTGTGCGTTGGTCTCAGATCCTGCCATGGGGATGTTTCCCAGTGAGCCACCTGTATTATTTTTTTTTAAAACCTTGTAAAGACTGCAAAATAAAAACGAGTTTGAGAGGGGAGAAGCAAATCACATAGGTCCCCAAGAGAGAAGGGAACAGTTTTCTCCTGGCCAGCTCCGGGCACATTGCCTATGTCAAATGCTTCATAAACGTCGGTCGGAGATGTGTGCTGGAGACCTGCTTAAATGCTTACAGATGAAGTGGTCCAACTATTACTGGTTAAACAATGCCATGATAGGCATAAGCAATCTGCCCTGCAAATTTACTGCTGCAAACTCTTTGAAGGTCTAAGGACAAGTATTTGTAGGAAGAGCTGTGCCAGCCAAGCCCAGACTGCTCTGGGGATGGGATTTGAGAGGGGGAAGGGACAGAGCACGGCTGTGGGGGAGTAAAGAGGAGGCAAAAGCTATGTAAGCAGAGCCAGCACGGAGCAGGGGATGGAGCTGTATCAGGGCAGTACTAAAAATACCTCTGCTTTCCTGCAAAATCGATGAATGGCACTTATCCGCCCTGTGTCTGGCTGCGGGGGCTGAATCCCACCGGCTGCAACCTCTGGGCTGCTGTGCAGGATAACACTGCGGGGCACGAAGGGTTCACTGCAATGGGCTCAGACCCATCTTGCTGCCAGGGCATCCCCTGTGCCATCCATCCCACAAGCCCTTCCTGCAGGGAAGCTGGCCAGGGCGTTGGGCTCCAGCTCCTGGGCATGCAGGGCTGTAACCCCAAAGGGTTGCTTTGCATTCCTGGGGATGCTCAGATGAACCCGTTACCTGCACTTCCAGGCTGGCAGATGGCTTGTCTCCCTGATTTCTTTCTGGGAACAGAGGGGATAAAGGGAATTTCCACCCTCCCTGGAGGATGTGGGGGTTATGGAGAGATCAGGACCATGACCTGGGTGCAATGCTGGAAGCCCATCCATCAGTTGGGATGCAGTGCCACTGCTCTGGTTTGCATCCCAGCTCCTCCTGCCCAGGCCTTTGCATTTTTGCAAGGGGATTAACATCAGGCAGCAGCTCTGATGGGTCAGGTTAGGGAGCCGAGCTGGAAAGCACCAGGACAAAAGGGTCTGGCCCCTTCCTCCACCCCTGCAGAGATGAGAGCAGCCAGGAGCAAACACTGGAGCTGTGAGAGCCTCCCACCATCACACACAGACAGAGAGCAAAGCCCCAGGGCAGCGCTTTGGGCCCTGCTCAGCTCTGCTGCTGATGGACCAGCAAGGCTGAGCACTCCTGGTCTCCAAGCAGCCACCAGTCCCTCTCTCCATGCCTCAGTTTCCCCCCCCAGCCCTTCACCTGCATCCCAGCAGCTCACAGCCCTGCCACTCCTTGCTTGGGAATATCTGCTCTGCGGGATCCCCCTCACTTACCCGACTGCACAGCAGCACGGTGCACACCCCCAGGCAGGATCAGGCCCCTACCACCCTGATAAGAAACAGCACCAAGTAGGGAACCCAGCCTCCTCACTGCCTTTAAAAAGAGGGAGGGGGGGGGAGCAGCAGACAAGCTGAGGAGCCACAAGCAGAGCAAAGCCCCCTGCAAACCCCCCTGCTTTATACCCCCAGCCCTGCCCCAGCTGTAGTCTTTAATTCACTCATTAAGGGCAGCACGTTCATTAAGCCCCAGAACCTCATCAGCTGGGAGCTGCTGGGTGGGGGTCACCATGGGTGCAGGGGCTGCAAGGGGGTAAATGCTCCCCCCCAGCTCTCCTCTGAGCTGAGAGCTTGATTTTTGAGTGGGGAGAGGAGGAGACCAGCAAACCCCATCATCAGCCCTTGCTGGGATGGGGAGAGAGTCCTTTGGGATGTGGGCTCGCTCCGGATCCCGCGGGCGCTGGGCAGGTGCAGGCAGCCCCGGTCCCGGCAGAGGACCCTGCCTGCCAAGGGTGAGCCGGCGGGGAGGAATTTGGGCACAGCCCTGGGCCGCCGAGATCCCCACCTCCACCCCGGGCTGCCTCCGAGCTCTCGCCTTGGATGTCTTCCCGATTCAACAGCCAAATTGTTTCGCAAAAATTTGCTACAACCAAAACACCACCCCTGCCAAAGCCCGTGGGGCCGCAGAAGATGGTCCCTGCATTAGCCCAAATGGCCACTTGTTTTTGGTTTTTTTTATTATTATAA
>NW_009596675.1:0-1180 GCF_000690535.1 Cariama cristata
TGGGAGGCGTGTCTTGCTGGAGTCGGGCGGCCAAGGGGGCCCCGTCTGGAGGGGGAGCCGTGACCTGTTGGAGCTGGGCGGGCAACGGGGATGCCCGCTGGCCCTGTCTTCCTTCCTGTTCGTCTCTTTCTGACCTTGTGTTCCTCCCTGTCGCTATTATTTATTGCTTTATCTCTCCGACCTCCTCTTTGTGCGCGCTTTTTCTCGTGCTCCATCTGTGTGTTTCTCTCATTGGCTTTCTATCCCAGCGTCCTGCTCCCTGTTCTTTTTTCTTTTGCAGTATCCTGCTTTCTGGCTCCCTGTCCCTCACCTGTTTTCTACATGCCTCTGTCCTTCCTCTTGGCTTTCCTAGTCCCTATGGCCTGCTACTTATCACTTGGTTTTTTCATTCTCCATCTCTCTGCCTTGGTCCTGTCACTGCCCTCCTCTGTCTGTGTCTAATGGTTCTTTCTCTATCTCTGCCCCTCTCCCTACCCCTTTTCTCTTATTCTCTCTGTCCTCCATCCTTCCCCTACCTTTTTTTTTATCTCTCTCCATACCACTGCCTGTCTCATCATTTCTTGCTATATCCTCCTGTCCAGCTCACTGTCCCATTATTCCCCTGTTTGGCTGCCTTTTTTCTCATCCTGCAGCCCAGCACTAGTTTTTCTTTCTCTCTCTCTTGGTCTTGATCTGTGTGTACAGGCACAAAGACGCAGAGCAAACTCACTCCCAGAACTTGCATGCATTAATGAATAAACACTTGCAGTCATCTTTGCACTTGCGGCTGTGTTTGTAGTCCTTTCTATTTGGTGAGTGGCTGTCACAGAGTCCAGGGGAGCAGGTTATGTAAGGGGCCATAACTGTGGCTGTGGGCTGGAGGAGCCCCAGGTGGGGCCAGTGAGGCTGATGGTGATGGCCCCTCTGTGTAAAAGGGCTGCAGCCCCAGGGGGCGGTGCTGCTGGGGCATGCCTGTGTCAGAGTGCTGATGAACTGCAAAGATGTTTCTAACTGACAGGCTGATGGTCAGTTAGTCAGGCCCCATCAGGGCAGCTCCCAGGGATTTTCTGAGAGCTGGTGAAGAAGAAGCAGAAAGAAGGGCAGGAGGTGGCTGCCCCCACCCCTCCGGGTACCTGGAGGCCTTCCCGCCCCTTGAAAAGGTGCTGGATGCCTTCCCAACTCAACAAAAGCCCTCCAACAC
>NW_009596676.1:0-5318 GCF_000690535.1 Cariama cristata
GGGGGGGGGTGTGGGGGGACAGAAAGGGGGTACCTTTCTGTTGCAATTGAAGCAGAAGAGTCCCACCAGGCTGGGGTGGGTCCAGCCCTGGTCCCCAGCCCCCGGCCCAGAGAGCACTGCAGGACTGCAAAGGAGATGGGAAATGCTGCTCCTTGTGCCACTAAGGTGTGTCCCCACATTTTATAGAGAAATAAATTAGCCCATCTACTTGATTCTATAAGGGTTTTTGATATATGCTAAAAAACATCTCTTAATTACTCTGAAATTCTGATAACTGCCTCTGCAACAGGTTATGAACCATCCTCTAATTATGTATTATAGCCACAGTATTTCTATGAATCATTAATTAATTATCCTCTGCTATCCAACATGAAAAATTGATGTCTAGAGAAAACAAATGGAAAAGGAGAAACTGAGCACATTCATAAACAGGCGAGACAAAAAGAGTCCAAACAGTCAAAGAACAGTCAGTGGGGTGGAGGGCTGGGAGGGAGAGGAGGCTGAGGGGAGGAAGGCAACCAAGCAACCAGGGAGGGCTCTGGGGAGAGGAGAGATGCCTGGAAAACACACAGAAAAGACAGCGACACCCAGGAAATGTGGGGCCGAGTGGTGTGGGCGATGTACACCCCTTGCTGGGAACACAGGGCTGGTGTGCCCAAGGGTGCCGAGCAGCAGAGCTGAACCGGAGCCGGCTGCGCCATGGCCACTAGTGCAAGAGCAGGCATTCCCACAGCAGGATTGTTAACCCTGCAGCAATTAAAATACCTGTTATTAAAAAAAAAAAAGTAATTACACTCTAATTACTTTGACACAAGACATTAAGCAGATTGTTATCAAAGTGAGATAAACAGTAACTTCAAAGCAATTTTGCTCTGGAAAGACATTTACATGCGACCAGAAAATGGAGTCCTGCCTGGAGGGGCTTCATAATTTGCTCCCGTTTTACTCCCAGCTGCGTGTAGCAAAGCTGGGCTGGTGGCAGTGTGGCCACCCATGGGAATCGGCTTGTGTGGCAAAGCCTGGCTGGTCCCCGGGGGCTGTGTGGCCAGTGCCGGCTGCTGGCTGGCTCGCTGCTGTTCCCTCGGACCTGTGCCCACTTGTCCATCCCCGTGCAGTTCAATTCGATTCCCCTCGGGATGCACAGGGTCCAGTGAGCCCCCACAATGGTGCCTGCAACCACCCCCCGTGCCCCCATCACCATGGCATCGGTGCTCTCCTCCGTCTCCCTCCAGCACCCATTTTCCAGCTCCTGATCCCCTCGCTGCCCATCACCTCCCTAACTGCTGCATGAGCGGGTAGCCGGCGGCGGGGAGCATCCCTCACTCTCTCAGGGGATGGGAAGGGAGGAACAGGATTTCCAGAGCGTGTTGTGGCAAACGGGAACGGGAAAATCAAGAAGAAATAGAAAAAAGGGGCAGATAGCTGTCGTGACTGGGAATGTGTACTCAACAGGCTATTCTATCCAGGGAAAACACAAATAAAACTAAAAGCAATGAGAGCACTCGGGCATCACGGAGGTGGAAGGCTGCAGGGAGTATTGGATAGAACAGAAATGTTTGGGTCTGGATCAGTCTGGAGGTATGGGAAGGTGCATTGGCCCATGCTGGGCATTGCCCACTGATCCCTGGTGAGATCCAGCCATGGACAGAAATCTCCAGGAGGCCACAGAAATAAAGATCCCCTGGAAAGATGGAGTTACCACAGGGCAGGCTGGAGAGCAAATGGCACTTCTGCCTGCAGGGACAGGCAGGAGCATCATCTCACCAAACAGTGACTGCTGCCTGTTAGGTCTGGTTTGGGTTCTGGTTTCAGCAATGAAAATATTTCAGAAAATGAGCTGGTTCTGGTGCAGGCAGGGCCGGGAAGGGCTGCAGGCAGGTGGCAAGGCTGGCTACTACCTGGGACGTCTGGACACTGCAAACCGCTGCAAATCACTGCGGGAGCTGTACCAGAGAGTGATGATCCCTGGCAGGAATTAATATTGGGGACAATACCACTCAGCTACTGAGTAACAACTGAGCTACACAGGATAATGGTGAAAAATGGGATAGAGGCAACTGCAGGTTGGTGAGCCTGACCTCAAAACTGAGCCCCTCTGTCAAACAGCAGCCGTGACCGCCCCTGCCCTCGCTGCAGCTCGTGGCGAGGGGATGCCTGGGTTCAGATGAACACAGCAGGGCTGGGGATAAATGGATAGAATAGCTAAGCCCAAATAAATCCCCCATAATCTGCTGCTCACTGATGCTACAGACCTGCTGGGGGATCCCCTCTGGTCCCTGCCTGGAAATCACCCATGCAGCTGTCGGGAACAGACGATATCCGCGCTGCGCCCACAGACATGTCACTCAAAAGGGCTAGCAGGGTGCAGCTTATTCCTGAAATTCCAACGATTGCAGGTATTTGTTGATTAAAACAGTAGCGAGAAGGAATCATGTCAGTCATACAGCCCTGCGTCTTTCTCAGGGCGAGTGGGAAAGGCTGGGTGGCAGCCCACCCACGAGGGGACCCACCTTGGGACAGGGGGAGACACTGGCACTCCTGGCCCAGAGGCAGTGGCCTCCCAGGGAGCCCCAGTTGGCATTTAGAGGTGTCTTTACCCTGACACCACACAAAATGTATTTGTACCTTGTCAGGCTTGGATGGGGCCTGGGCAAGGGCTTTGCCTTGAGAAGTTGCAGCTGGTTTCACTCTCCAGATAGTCTGGGATGTCGTGGTGGATCTTACCTTTAAGTGACACCCTCTTTCTTCCACCTTGCAAATATGATGCGGGTGATGACGATGCCCCAGTGTTCATCTCCCCGACTGTCAAATGGAGGAGGGATGACAGTAGGTTATGAAGGGATCGGCGCTGAGCCCCAGGCCCCAGCAGCCCATCAGCCTACTTCCCCCGGAGCCTTCACAAGGCTCTTGTTTTTATTACTTTTTCTTTGGTCTTTGAGAAAGGAATAACATGTACCTTCAGAAGTGTCCCCTTATAAAGTAGGGAGTGCTCAGAAATATAAAAACCTATGAAGTCTAAAAGCCTTGAGATTATTCTGCCATTAAAGCTTTGATACAAAGAAAAGTCTGATGGAAATGTCAAAATATTTGATATTTTACAGCAGAAAGAAAACAGCTCTACTAATGGAAACTCCGCTTCCTTGTGCCTCGGCGCCACTTGTTTGATCATTGAAGGGCAAGAAAATAAATGTTTCCTTGTAGCTGTGGATTTCAAATTCCAATGTAAAATCCAAGTAAATATACCCTGACCTGGATAGCAGGAGGAGGGGAGTTTAACCTTGCATTTGCCGTGCCGAGGGAGCCAAGACCATGGTCCCAATGGCCCTAACACTGTCTGTGGCACAGCATCACTGCCGGAGGTGGGCGGTGTGGATGAGGACCTCGCTGTCACTGGATGGTGACCCTGGATGGTGGCAATGGTCTCAGCAGTGCCAGGGGGCTCAGCAGTGCCAGGGCGCAGAATTTAAAATACTGAATACAACCGTCAAAGGATGCTGCTAAAGCAAACGTGCTGGAGCAGAGCGGGTTGTGGTTGCGAACGGTGTGGTCCATCAGACAGACGGACGGACAGGCTGGATGACCGGCTCGCGTGGAGTGGGCCACCCCCCCCTGGCCGAGGCCCCGCCTGCCTTTATATGAAACAGTATTTTATTAAATAAACAAACTGGAGCAATTCCAACAGATTTACAAACACTTCCTCTCCTCTCACTCCTGCAACCCATTGCAGATTTATGGTTCTGCATTAACCTCATGAGCACTCATAAAGTTTAGTAAGATAATGTTGGCAGGAGGGAGAAGGGATTTTTATGGGTAAGTAATAATTACAAAATGCAGAAGTACTCCGGGAATCTGTTTATTAGTCGTGAGTGCTTGGTCAACACTTACACCGTATGCCTCATCGCTGCTTTATAGAACACTTGCCTACATGCCTCCTTCCCAGATCAATTGTTCTCCCTTGTTTTCCCTTTTTTCTTTCCCTTTAAAAAAAGATTCTACACCTGTTCCAGCAGAATACAGCATGTTTTAAAGAGTTAATAATGCAACATGCCCGCCTCCTCCTGATGCTGCACAGGGCACGGAGAGGGAAGGTGCATGCTGAGAGAGGTCTGGGTGCCCTCCCCATGGCATGGGTCGGGGTTTGGGTGCTCCCAGGGTGATCGCACAGCTGCTCTGGGTGCTTTTTGCTGTCAGGCTCTGCAAGCGGTGCAGATCCCTGCTCTGCAGAGTGGAGTTGGCTCTACCTGGTGCCAAACAGCAGCCAGAGCCTCAAGTTGCTGCAAGAGAGACACATCTGAATAGTGACCGTGGCCGGTGGCACCTGAAGAGTGACAGCAGCAACCCGAGCAGTGGTGAGACGGTGCAATTCTACCTGGGTGCCCTGCTCAGCGAGGGCAGGTCCTACAGGTAGGCAGCACCCAGCAATCATGGGTAGCAGACTCTGAGGGTGCTGCCAGTGCATCTTGCCCATCCTGGAGCATCCCTGGGGCATCCCCAGGCAGGTCACAGGGAAGGGGGTCTCGGGGAGCCCCCTCTCCCCTTGCACTGGAAGGGAGATCTCAGCCATGCAAGAGCCACGTTTGCGATGAGCAGTTGTCAATTAGGTGACAGGACTTTTAAGGCCCCCCTCCCCGCGCAGAACAGGTCACCAGCACATCCCAAATCCCCTTTCGCTGTGACTTCCTATGATTTGAAACTCAAACAAGGCAGCATGAATAATGTAATGCGCTCCTTCTTCTCTTCTTCCCTTCAAATCCTCAGAGGATGAGTGAAGCTTCTTGTCTACCTCATTAGTGGCTGTTCAGCCATTTGATTTCTGTAACAATGAGCGTGCTCACCAGAATCTTCATACTTATTTGCGTCATGAAGTCAACACCGATTTTTTTGAATTCACATAAAAATTTAATGGAGTAATCTGCATACGTCCATATTGCAGTGTAGGCACCTCTCCCTTCTCCTCCCTGCAAAAGGATCAGGACCACGAGAGTGCTGCTATACCGAGCATGGCCATCACAGAGCCTGTCAATAAGGGACGAGGGCAGCGAGGCCAGAGCCAGCGGGACTGGTCATGGTGGGATGGGGATGCAGCACACCATGGACCAGGGAAACAGGAGTTTTCATCCATGCAGGACACGGGGTTTTGGCTGTCATTATGGCGTATTTGACTGTTGGAGTGCAGGATAAATCCCACATTAGCATCCGAGATGTGCTCACCTTGGCTGTGATTTCCCACCCAGAGGCTCTGCTTGGAGAGCACACGTCTTGCCCCAGGCTTCAGCCTCTGCCTGTGTGAGGGGCTGAGATGCACCACCACCACCACC
>NW_009596677.1:0-852 GCF_000690535.1 Cariama cristata
GGGAAGCAGCGTTGCCGGTGGTGGGGAGCCGGTGCGGCCGGGGGTTTGGGGGACAGGGCAGTTGTGCCGCAGGGCATGGAGTCATGGGCTGGCCGGAGAGCAGGCTGAGTTGTTGCAGGGTAGGAAAAGGTGCTCAGCTGAGAAGCTGAACGCGAGATGCCTTTGCCTGTGACCCCAGTGCAATTAAGAGAAATAACCTGTTCTGTAAACAGCAAAACGAATGCAGGCAAGTTTCTAGCAGAATTATGTTTCCAAATGTCAAACAGGGTTCAAACCAGGTTCCTATTTCAAAATCTCGTGTTAGGCTTAAAATTACTACTTAAAACCAGAACAGTATGACTATTGATGTTTTGTTTTCTTTGGGTTCTTTTCAGAGTTGTTATCTTCTCCAGCTTTTTGTCAGAATCACATGATTCAGAAATTCAGAAGAGAGATTAACAACTTATTTTTTGAACAAGGAATCTAGTGAAGCTTTCTTCTCCCCCTCCCATATATTTGTATTCTTTGGAGCTGTGTGTATTGTTGGTGGGTCAATGGGACACACATACCTAGTGGGCAGCTGGCTGCTGCTAAATGAGATGTAACAGGGCTGGGTTCTACCTCTTTTTTTACACAGTGGCATTCTCTTAATTTTAATAAAGGGATGGTAATTATTTTTGAAATCTCTACATCTTGCTCATAGTTGGTTGAAATTGGTCAGTGAGTTCCAGAGATAGTAAAGGAAGGAGCAGATGGGCAGACAACGTGCTCACAGAGGCTGGAATTCCTTCAGAAACCAGGCAGTAAGTGGTGAAAGGAAAATCTGTATCCATCTCCCCTGCTCACAATGGTCATCTGGCCTTCCTGTACACA
>NW_009596677.1:883-3848 GCF_000690535.1 Cariama cristata
TGGGAGCTGTGCTGAGGCTGCCATTCAAAAGTTGACTTCCCTCACCCTTGGCCTTCAGCAGGCTTTGCAACAGGACCAAAGGATAGCTTGTTTTAGGGTTTGACGGACTGCCGCCAAAGAGGGGGTGCTCTGTACCGAGACTCCAGGGACTATGTTGCAAATGCCCTTGGGCAGCAATAAATATTTCCATACATACAACCTTACACACAACTGCTTGCAGTAGGAACACTCCCACATTTCAATAACTGCCCACATGCTCCATATGCTCATTTGCTAAAGTAAATACTCTGTGGCAAACGTGGTATCCTAAGTACCCGATACACAACGGATTCCTTGTGTGTGTAACCCTTGGCACGGTTCTGCCCTTCTGTGCTGGGAGGCACCTGCACCTAAATACTATACAGGCTTTTGTCCCTTAACTGCAGAACTGGAGATCTTTCTAGCGGTAGTATCATGAAAAGCAAGAATGGGAGAGTTGAGGCTTTCTGGTCTCTGCTCTGTCCTGTACTACAGACTTGACAAGGCCTTGTTCTCTCCATTTACACTCTTTATGCATTTCTTCCCTTTTAAAATAAGGCCAATAATGTGCTTCTGGGTGTTCTTCTTAACGCTTTCTGCTGTCTAGAAAAGAATGGCTCGGTTATTGTCATAGGACATCTTCAGGTAGTGAGAGATTTTCCCTTCAAGCAGGAGGCCCTCGTGACTGCTGTGCTGGAGGCTGTGAGTTCCACCCTGTTTTCTTCTCTGTATTCTCCACGTGCAGCGTAAGTTCAGACATGGAGACTTAGAGCCACAGATTTGTTAACATATGCATTTTCCTCCAGATGACAAGTGGGATTTGATGACAAGTGGGACCTGAGGTTCGTAAAGATGGGCTACATTTCTAAAGCAAAGACGCTTTTGCCATATTATCAATAAATACTAATAATAGAGGTGTCAAAAGATGTATTTTTTCAAAAACATTAAACCAAATTCCTGTGATGCTATAGGGTGCAGGTCCATCTGGTGACTGTGTCGCACTGATACACAAATGCTCTGTTTACCCCAAACTAATAAGTTAACTGCAAAGGTGGCAGATGCTGCCTGCCCTCGTGACAGGTGGAAATCGGACAAAATCCAGATTGTACTACATCCCTGGGTTGCATTTATTATCCAAACAGGACGCCAGCTGTTTGCTGCTCAGCACAACAGAAAACCAGGCAAAAGTTCTGATCCTGAAGAGTATTTTTCTACTGTGTTCAAAATGGCTGAAGTGCCATGGGGATCATGGAGGCAACCATGCAAACATCAGCTCCTGGTTTTCTGTCTGGCTCTCAGGGTTGTGTCAGGATCTAGCCAAGTGACACAGCTTCCATGTGGCACTGACAGTTATAAAGAACTAGTACTTTAACTGTATAAAGTACTGTGTATCCACTGCCAGAAGACAGTGTGTCTAAAGCATCCACAGGCTGTAGTAAGTTTTGGGGCTGGTTCTTTCCTGGGCCTTTCCCAGACTCTTCCTGAGCACCAGTTGCGTCCTCACAAAAATGAGACTTCACAGCTTGGCTGCCCAGTAACCCCTGTTGTTATGGTACGTTGTGGAGGAATTGCAGATTAGATGTTACCTCCTGAACATCCTGGCTGAAATTCCCAGAAGGAAGTATTAAAATTACCAAGCAGAAACCACGCTCAAAGAATCAGGTACTAAATGCACTCATAAATTTAAAGCCAGACTATAGGCTCTGTGTGATCAGGCTTATTTGTGACAGAATTATTTTTTTATATGCTCTCTAAATTGACGTGGGCATTGACAATAGTTAAGAAAACAGTGTCTGTAAGCAACATAGGCAAAACAACATAATGAAGCAAGGGAAAAGGAGAGATTTTTCTGAAGAAATTTTAAATATCACTGTTAAGCAACATCCAGACTATTTCTGACTTGTGGAGCTAGAAGAATCTTGTAATTCCTGATTTAGGAGCTAAATTAGATCTGTCAGCTTCATCTGCATGCTCCATTTCACCAAGTGTGATCATATAAGGATGTGAGACTTAACACATCGTCTGATGCCCTGATACCAAACCTGCCATGTACAGCCAGTGTCTTCAACCCATGCAAACAGTGCAGTAGGGTCTATGCAAGAAGATTTTTGCCTGACTGACAACCATGCTGGAAGTTGTTGTTCCACACCTGTATACAATTACTATGTATGGGGAGTCCTAGCCTCTTAATTAAAACGTTTTTCAGAAGGCACTTCTTGTTGTTGCTTTAAGAATAGCGGTAGAGAACCCTGTTCCTCCAAATGCTGCTGAAGTACTGCACTGGTAGAATAAGCCACATAGAACGTGTCAGGTCAAGGTGTGTGTCTTCACATATGCAGCATTTGTGAGCAGCATATATTTATCATTAAAAGTAACACTTACAGGAAGTTTCCACTGTGCAAATGACTACATTTAGTTTCTGAGGCACCAAACAACTCAAGAGACATATCTGGGTTTTGTCTCCTTTAATAATTTGTCATTAACTGATCTCAGGCTGATGGCAGCAGCATTACTTTTTCCTTTGTCAAGTTTCATTTCACTGCTTTTTAGTGGAAAGTACAGATAATTCTGAGTATTTTTCACATCCTCTTTATGGTGGGCAACAGAACAGAAACCTCTTTCCGTTTCTCTGTCTCTGCTCGTATGTTCAAGGCACGAGCTGTCTCTCAGGGACACATTGTTTGCTTTTTTCTTGCCATCACATCTTGCTCATCACCTCTGGTGCAGGATTTGATAAATAGTTATCTCAGCAATTACTGTGGTTTTCCATTGTGGTGCAGCTAAACCCCAGTGCAAACACTTTACTCAGAGGGCTGACAGTAACCCGATTGGCAACTCAACTCTCGCACGCTGAGAACCGTGTATCGCTTAGGGGTCCTACAGCAGCCAAAACCACGCACCAGTGTGTATGTACCTAATAGGGGTGCCGGCGGGCTAGAGGACGTGA
>NW_009596678.1:0-21518 GCF_000690535.1 Cariama cristata
TTGGCTGGGCTCCAGCTGCAGCAGCCTATCGCATTCTGGGCGGGAAGGGGCCACGCTCTCCCTGAGGTGACAGGGTGGCCAGGGGTGGCCATCACTGAGCTGGAGGCTGCCGGGGGACATGGGCTTCAGGCTGGCCTGGCCCTGGGGTGTCATGGCTCACCTAGTCAGATCAACGTTCCCCACCCGAAGGACAAGTACTTTGGGCACCCCAGGGGTGGCTGCCCACCCTGGCCTTCCCAGCACAGAGGTCTGGGACAAGCAGGGCCTGGCAGGATCATGCACTGGCTCTGTGAAGAGCACCTCCCCTGTGCCACGGGCTTTCTCACAGGGCTGACTACCTCCAGCAATGAAATCAACAGCAGGAGTGTAGCATCCACTCTGACCTTGCAGGCCTGTGGACACACATTCTCTCCTAGTCCCTGTGCTCTGGTCACCTAGATGAACACAGGAGCAAGATGTAGCCTGAGAAAGTGGAGCAAAGAGATGCTATAGTTAGAAAGAACAAGACTGTCAACAGCTACACTGGTCTCAAAACAGAAATGCAGTTCTTAAAATACTTAGGATAAAGATTCTTTTCTTCCCATGTTGTATTGTCTAAGTGCCTTCAAGTTGTGCTTGAAGGTTGATGTTGCCCATTTAAACTCTCCAACCCATGCAATGGTCATTTGTAAGTTTATGCACTTGCTCAGTCTTGCATTTTGTCACTTGTGCAGACCTTTGTTCTTCACTGTGAAGATCTGGTCCTTGATTCAGTAGTTTTTGGTGTGCTTGCACAGGTAAATAGGCTGCTGTGGCTGGAGTGGGAAGGGAGCAAGCAGCTGCTTTAGGTAATGGGTTTACAAGGACCTCTTATTTTAGAGGCTACCCAAAGCACTGTCCAGATGACGTGGGTCAGGGGCACTGCCGTGTGCCACTGTCTAGTGTTGGGCAAGATAGGTGAGATGCTCTACAGCGGGTGGGAGAAGGATCACCAGGGAGGGTTTTCTGTAACAAAAATCTCCAGATGATCTTTTGACATCTCCCCAGATGAACGTCACATGTTTCATCACACTTTCCAAGAGAAGCCCTCTCCTGCCCTTTCCAGAATGAATGCTCTTTGATTTCCTCAGTGAGTGCATCAGATACGTTTTTGTGTTTGGGTAGAGGCAATCTGAAGTTATCTTTAGATGTCACAGATCACTTCTTGCTCTCTGGATCTTCTGCTCGGTATAGTAGCCAGACTGTAAGTGGGTTCCCTCTGGGCTTTGCTTCGATTAAAGAAGGGATTTTCAAGCAACAAATCAACAAAGAAGAGGAGAAAAGTATTTCAAGAGTGTTGTCAAATAGGAATTTAGAGTCCTTAGTACCAGCGGTGTGACAGTAGAGAGATCTTAATGACTGGGGTTAATTGGGGTTATGGGAGTCCAAAGGGGTGGAGGAATTGCAGTATGAGAAAGGAACTCAGTGTGGAGGATTTGAAAGGGCTGGTGGCTGAAAATATGAATGTTTTCTCCTTTTGAACATTGCCTATCAACATCCTGGGGACGTGGATAAATGCTATCTTCCCTGTTTAATTTGAGACGCGAACATGACTTAGCCAAACTTGTTTGGTAGGTCCGTGGCAGCTGCATGTTGAACTCATGAGCCTGATCACCAAACCTGCATAGCGCTGCTGCTTTGGGCTGTCTGCAGAAAGCTAATACTGCGTCCTTGTAAATTACTTGGGCAAAGTCATGTATGCCTGATACAGCTTCTAAAGACTAAAATAACTTTAAATGAAGGCTAAGGAACAACAACAAAAAAAAATCCTCTGTGGCACACTGCAGCGATGTTCTCAAATTCCTTCATTAATGTTAATCTAGTAAATCCCATTTATTTTGCTGACAAGGAAACCAAGACTCAGATAATCTCAGTGATCTGTTACAGAATGAGTCAGTTGCAGAGGAGGAGATTTTCTAGTTCCTTACTCCTAATCCTGAGACTTAGTTGCACAAGTTGCCTCTGTCTTGGTTTTGGACCGTGATGTCTCTTGCCAACTAAGATGAACATAGACTTGTTTGTTTGGGGTTTTCTGTATTTGTTTTTGATGTGTAGATTGTTTAGTTTTTTTTAAACACAGTACTTCTGACCAGTGGGAAAATCTCCAAAGAGTGCTGAAGCATCATACTTTGGATTCCCCTCCCCTCAAAAGGGAGATCCGCTGTGCCTCCATCTAGGAGCTAAGAGAAACTTCAGAATGGAAAATCTAGTTTCAAGGAGGTGCTCGGAGTGAAAGAATGGAGAGGAAACCACCAATGCTCTCTCCTGACCCTGGCAGTCTGGAATAACTGGTAATTAAAGCAATACTGAAAGGGACAGAGCTGGGTTATTTCGGTGAGTGAGGGCAGGCAAGGGAGAGAAGTAACGGTGTAGCACAGAGGTGAAGAGGATTTGTTATGGTTGGGGGTTGGTTTAAGCATGAGAACCAGGAAAAGTTGAGACTGTAAAGAGAGAGCAGGTAAGAGAGGCTCATCGGTGAGGAAGAGGGGCAGATACAACACAATGTGCCGGAAAAATCCCCACAGCCATTTGGATCCCACCTTGCAGGTATCCCTGCACCCCTCTCTGAGTTGGAACCTTGGGAGCAGTGGGCAGCAGTTACTAGCTGTTGTCAGTAACACTCTTCTGTTGGGGCCAGATGGGTCTCTGCAAGGTAGTGCTTCTCAAAAAGGTGTTGCCTTCTCTTCTGTGCCCACTCTGTCTGGAGGAGAAGGGGCAAAGCCAGCAGTTGAAGAGTTGTTTGATCCCTTAGAGCTTGAGCTGATTCTCAGGAAAGGAGTAGGAGAAATTCAGAGACCCAAATACCCACAGCACTATGTCAGCACAAGTCTATGTCTGTCACCATCCTTGAATTAGGTTTGGAGCTGTATCTCTGTTCTCTCTAGAAAGCGTTTATCCCCTCTGTCTTTGGAGGAGCAATACAGCTAATTTGTGGAGTCCTGACTGAGCTGGTGATGAAGTTTCCTCAAGGGACGTGAAAGCATGAGGCTTAGCAAGGAGACTTTGTACAGGATGCTGATTTGGGCCAGGGGGTTTATGAATTAACCGGAGGTTGGTAGAAAGGACTGTTGCATTGCTTTCTGATCTCATGCAATGAAATGCTAGTGCCCTCAAACACCTGTTGAAATGGGTGAGAAGGTGCTTGATGCTTCACTGAGGAATTTAAAGCCAGCGAGACAGAGCACTGTAGGGAACGCTGGTTAAGGGCTTGACTTGGAGGAGGGACACACAGTCTCTGACAAGCTATGGCAGAGCATGTCACGGGTTTCTGAATGGTGCCTGACTGGTTATAGGTGCTTCAGATCTGTGATGGGAAGCAAAGGGGACAGGAGCTTGTGCAGTATTTTCTGTCCCCAACTCTGGTACTTCCCCATGATATTGACTGTAGTGCCGGAGTGCTGCTGCAGCGATGCTGGGTGGGACCACCAGCCCACAGTGGGCTCTCCCCTGCCACGAGGGCAGAGACAATAGACTTGAAAAGAAGCAAAGCTGTGAAATTTACTCATGGCACAAAGCAACATACAGCTCTGTTGTGTCAGTTATGCCAAGCTCAGAGTTCTTTCTTATCTGACGATTCCAGATAACTTTTATAACCTAGTTGCAGTCAGCAGGAGCACATCACATGCCAGGCAGGAAAAGAGTTGACGCTCTGGTTCATCCCATACCACAGTCCTCAGCGGTTCTGGGTTGATCCGAGCAATTTGTGAGGCAGCAGGCTGGAATCAGACAAACCCCAATGCTGTCACACCCGGGAAGCCGGACTGGCTGCCAAAACAATGTGGCTTTTAAGCGGCTCCGTGAAGGGCCTCCTGTACATTCAACAGCCACTTGGTTTCGGGCTTGGAGGGAGACAGCATTCATACACTGGCTGATAACCTCTGCCGGGGGGAATTCTCCGCAGCAGATCAGATTCAGCTCATTAGCACACAGAAGTAGACACTGCCTGACGAGCCCTGCCAGGCAGAGTGCTGGGCGGGTGGCCATGCCCTGCCTCCTGTGCTCACTGTTTTTAGGGACTTGTCGCTGTCCCCAGCCATCCCCGGCTCAGATTTCATGAGGGGCAGACAGCTCATGTGCTAATTACGGCTCATGAAACGGGGCCAGCCACCCTGATCCTTCATGTGACTAATGAATAGACTGTTTCTTTCCCTTCTGCAGGCTTTAGTAAAAGAGTAAAGTGCAGGATTTCACAGAAAACTCCAACATATCTTACTAGGCTGGGACAGTCCCTTAGTGCTTGGAAGCAAGCAAGGAGGATTAAAAGGGCATTAGCTCCAGCTCTCCCAAGGTCAGCTAGGCCAGGCCTTAATCTGTACTGGGTAAATTCAAGTGCTTTGTCCTTGGAAATGCCTCATGGTCATGTTCCTGTTTTCCATATGCCCTAATACTGCTCTTCCAGCTTCGTATTTTTTGAGCCTATGTTGTGTTTATGGCAAGTTTGCTGCTTTCCTGCAGCTCTTCGTTGACCAACGTGTGAACAGGGGTGATGGTAGCAGGGTGACCACAGCGTTGTGGGGTAACAGTTGGGTGGTGTGTGTCACTTCTGAGGAAGCCCCATTTTCCCATAAGTAAGTGGCCAGCCAGGTGAAGGAGCACGCACAGTTTATTTGCATTCCTGTCTGAAAAGCAAACCTGCTGCTTGACCTTGGCAGGATTGGTGCATTTGGAGGAAAAGGGGCAGGTTACACAGTGCCACCAAACACAGAGGAGCAAGGGAAGGGTGTTTGCAGACTTGGTTCATGTTTGTGTACAGTGAAAATGAGGATGAGGAGACTTGGGGAGACTTGAACAGCAAGGACTTGATGGTTAAAGGCAGTTTTTGTTTCATCCTTGGTTTCTTTAGCTCAGACCTTCCCAGCAGGCTCATCCCTGTTCCTCAGTTGTGGGGGTTTTCCTTCCACGTGCAGTGTTTTTCTTCAGGGGTGAGAAGAGTGGACGTGGGCTTCCTTTCAGATGAGCAACCCCTGTGTGATTGATTTGTGTGCTTCATTGCCACAGGCAGCAAACAGTACGGAGAAACTTTGGCTAGGCTGGGATTCAAACGAAGGTGTGTCATGAGCAGGTGATGCCGAAGAAGAGTGCAAGTGAAGGATGGCTTTGTCACCATGTGTGCCAAATCCATCAGACTGACCTGAGATGCAATCTGCCTGCTGGCAAGGCTGACCATGGCATGTCCCAGAGCAGGAGGGAACCTGGAGCTCTGCTACTGTACCAAGCCCCGATCCCAAAGGAGCCCTGGCGGAAAACATTTTCCCCTGTGTATTACCACAGCTTCACCCATTCATTGGTATATGCCCTGGCACACCAGACATGCTCCCCTGTAGCCCACTGCCCTGGATATATTCTCCACCACATCACCCAATGTGATGCTACCTCCTGTGCCTCACTGAGGAAGCTTAGATCTGCAAGAATCCAGGATTCCTATATAAAATTAATACTCAAAAGTGACAAAAGTTCACCTGAATCAAAGGGGCCTTCAGGATATTACAGTAGCAGCCAGACCTTCAGAAAGGTAAAAGAGCATTAAGAACGTTCTGCCACTCTCCTTCCCTTGTTTGCCCTCTTCCATCTGGCTGTGGCCACAATGTAATCAGCATAATCACAGTATAATCAATACATTCTGTAGTCAACAAAAAAGGTGGTGGCTGGATTGTGATAAGATGCAGACAGGTTACTTCACACTGTGGTGTGTAATCTGTGGGAGGGACGTGTGTATAAGAGGCACCATTGCCCAGTGCTGTGAATAGCTCTCTGCCTGACCCTTAAAAATGGGACATCCCAAAACGTGATGGATGTGCTTACCCCGGCAGGAGTTAAAAAATCTTCTTTTTCCTGTGTTATGACCCTATCCCACTATTGCCTGAATGGGCATGTCATTTCGTTTCATTCCCACAGAGGGATCATTAGGTGCTGGGTCAAAAGCAGAAAAAGGCAGCTCTGCAGAGGAAGGGCCTCTCCAAAGGGGTAGAGGCCTCACAGCAGCAAAGGCCAGCTCCAGGTTTTGCAAGGACAGCAGTTTTGACAATGCAGGCATTTCTCTAAGTACCTTGTTGGGTCTAAGCTCTCCTGAAGAGCATCTGGTAGGTGCTAAACTGGTCTGGCTAGTTTTAATTCTCTTGCCCCAGTGCTAAGTCAGGCGTTTTATAGGATGGGAGAGCTGGGAAGGATGGTTTTTGTCCTCTGCTTGCCATCTTCTGCATCTCTGTGTTTCCCCGTGGTCTGGAGAGTGCCTGGGTCCTGCCTGCCCCGCCGTCGGTTCTTTCCCCAAGCCACTGGTGGTGTCCCTGAAGGCATCACTCACTCAGCGTGGCTAGGACTGAGACATGGCTGATTACAGGGTGGAGACACTGGTGCTCTCAGTAATAGCTGCTCGTTTCCCAAATCTCTGCCTTGAATAACATCAAAGCTGACTGAGGAATTCCTAATTAAAGGGGACACAATCAAAGCTGAAACAATATTGCTTCCACTTCAGCCCGCAGTCCACTTCTGTCCATACTCCCCAGAGGCCAGAAGTTCAGGGGAGAGATGTAAATGTTAAACAAGAGAGAGCCCTGCTTTGGCTGTTTATGTTTGCTTGTTTGTTTTTGTCGGGCCCATGTAAAAAGAAGGGGCTTGGTTCTTTTGTCTCCTTAATTGGGTGCAAACCAAGAGTAGTGCCATTGACATTAGATCCGTGTCAGTGTGAGCGGACCAAACTCATGGTTTCTGGCCCTGCAGCAGCAAATCAAAAAAGCCCCATTTTCTCCAGCTGTGGAGCTGAAGTCATGCTGAGCCCCCTCCCTTCGTATGCAGGACACCAGAGATCACACAGGGTGTGTTTATGTGTTGGTAGCATGGGTGGCGTGGGCAAAGTTGAGCAACCACCCATCCCAGGGCCAGCCAGCCATGTGCTTTGGGGTGGTGACACCTAGTGGGGAGCACTTGGTGGCCTGGACTTTGCAGCTGGATTTGCTTCCTTGCATGTTGTGGTAGAAGCCAGGGGGAGAAGGTGGCTGGGTTCTGGGGTGTCCTGATGGCTGAAGAGCAGCCCATGAAAGTGCCAGGGCTGCTCTTAGCCTTGCTGTGTCTTGGTTTCTGTTTTCCAGAGAGAGCTACTGATGGGTCCCTGCGGAGCGAGGACTGGGCTCTCAACATGGAGATCTGCGATATCATTAATGAGACTGAAGAAGGGTAAGGGAGCTGGCAAGGGAACACATCCAGCAGCTGGTGCCAGCACACCCTGTAACACTACATCCCTAGACTGCAGGGGTAGCATGCACTGGTGGAGGTAATAAGCTAGGCCTCCCAACAGTCCCTTAGATGAGACTCTGCTAGGAGACCTAGAGACACAGCAAAGCTGTCAGAGCATCTGTTAGATGCTTCCCCGTAATCTTCGTGAGCACTGGGAGCCATTCAAACAGGCTTTCAGGGTCCCCAGAGAAACCTCAATTCAAGCCAGGCTGCTTCCCATCTCCCAAAGGCATATTTGCAATTCTTCCACTTCAGTTTATTCCTCCTTCATACCCCTCTCTTTCTGTCCTCTGGGAATGTACAAATCTGCAGGCTGGTGACTGAGGAGAGAGGAAAATCTCAGGCTGCTATTCAGTCCTCTGACTGTGCAAGTCCTGCTGGGGTTCACTTCTCAGGTATTTTCATGTACAGTCACTCAGACAAATGCAAAGTGGGTGGGGGAGCCCTTGTCTCCCTCTCCCTGCGGGGAGATGTTCAGAAATCTGCCAGACTTGTTGACTCTGGAGCTGGGCATTTGCCAGTGAATTCAAGGGGGACTGCTCCTTCTCACAGTGGAGATGTCAAGAGCAGCATGTAAAAAAGAAGGTGCTACATGGAATAAAAAATGTAAGTTTCACTCCTGCTGTCCTACCCCATGGTGATGCTGACAGAGGATTAGCAAGCCCAGTTTTCAGCTTCACACTTGTATGAAAACAAAGTCAAACATCTCTACTCACAGATCTGTCACCACTTCTTTTCCGTGCTATCCCCACAGTGCAAATAAGCCTGTCTCTGCCCACAGTTCTCAGTCCCAAGCTGTGGCCAGTTGGTGTTTCAGCTCTGGGCACCTGATAACACAGCTGTACCCTCCTGGCATGGCAGGTTCTCCCATTGCCCTGCTAATGCCCGTCCACTGCAGCCATGTTGTCCCTTGGGCCAATAAACTCCTGCCCTCCTCATTGCCTCAGTGTTTCCACCCCACTCTTCTCCTCCAGCACTGCTGCTCTTCCAGCCCAGCCTCTCTTCCTGCACTCTCCCGAAGCATGGTGGTTCATTCGTGCCCTCTCACAAGACCACAGTGGGCTTCTCTCCTCTGAAAATGGTCAAGGAGACCCTGCTAGGCTGCTGCTGTCTTGCCTGCCTGCAATATAGGCAAGATTTTGCCACTGCATCACCCCTCCTGCTTTTTAGCCTCCTTTCCTCCAGGAAAATGTTGTTAAACAGCTTCTCTCTGAGCAACACAGGGATTGCTGCAGCTCGCTCGCTCCTTCCTGTTTCTAATCCATGCCAAGTTTTTTTGTGATCTCCTCTTCAGTGTCTCTGCCATGGGATTTTGCTCTACCCTCAAGTAGTACTTTTCTAGCATTGCTTATACTCTGCTCTCTCTTGTGTCCTGTACACCTTGAGTTGTTGCAGACGTCAGCACGGAGGCCTCCAATTTCAGTATCAGCAATCATTAGCAGGATCCCCCTCCTCTTGCAGAACCATAGGCAGAAGCTGCTTTACCAGTTATTGCTTCAAGCTGCCCTGAAAACATGGTGGGGAAGGTCACCTGCTGAGAATGAAGCATCCAGAGCTAGTGGCTGTTTTGCTTTGCCTCTCTGTAGGTGGGTCTCAGCCTTCTGATGATCTTTCTTCATCTGATTTCTCCTGCAGGCCCAAAGATGCCTTCCGAGCCATTAAGAAGAGAATTGTAGGGAATAAGAACTTCCATGAAGTTATGCTAGCTTTGACGGTGAGTGGTCAGGGCTCTTGCTCAGCTCTGTAATATTCTGCTGTAAAGCTGAGTCCCTGGCTGAAAAGACATGCGTACCAAAAGCCAACAAGGCAAACACACTTAAGCAGAGAAGGCTATAGCTAATGCTTCATTGCCTTTGAAGGTCCTGGAGACATGCGTCAAAAACTGTGGCCATCGCTTCCATGTCCTTGTGTCCAGCCAGGACTTTGTAGAAGGTGTCCTGGTGAGAACAATCCTGCCGAAGAACAATCCACCTGCCATAGTGCATGACAAGGTGCTGACCCTCATCCAGGTGAGCCAAGAAGCGTGAGCATCTGCACCAGTTCAGAGAGTGTTTGTCTTTAGGTGCTTGTATGGAAGACTACTGTAAATGTTGATGGGCTGTCTCCTTCTCCCCAGTCCTGGGCGGACGCCTTCCGCAGCTCACCGGACTTGACTGGTGTCGTCGCTGTCTATGAAGACCTGAGACGGAAGGGACTGGAGTTCCCCATGACTGATCTGGACATGCTGTCACCTATCCACACACCACAGAGGGTATGGAGCATTGCTGAAGAGAAGGGTGTTGGGCAGCTGCCATTCTGGCGCTATGAGGGGACTTCACGAATTCTAACTTACATTTAGAGGGCTTTGGGGGCATGAGAAGCTCCAGGACAGCCTCTTTGCTGGAAGAGCTATTGAAAGCAGATGGGGAGTTGCCATCAACATTTCTCTCCTAATTGCGCTGCCCTGTCAGCTGTAAGTGTCTAAAATTTCCTTCTCTCTGTCACTTTTCCCACCTTTGTCTCTAGACTGTGTATAGCTCTGACTCCCAGTCCGGACAGAACTCATCTGTGGTCAACTCCCCTCAGCAGATAGAGTCCATCCTCCACCCTGTCACCCTGCCCACCGGGAGGGCCACATCCAGCGATGCGCCCATCACACCCACACCAGAGCAGGTGAGTTGGACACAAGCCCTGTGGTACTGCTGACTCCCCCTGCATTTGGGGGCTGTTTCACACTGTTCTGGGACTGCTGTCCTGGTCCTTCCTCAGCCTCTGTCCTCAAGGAGGCATTCCTCCAGAACATAGTCCCTCAAGAGCTCCCCAGAGCTCCACTGTGATGAGCTGGGATACCACAAAGACGGAGTGGTTATGTTTTCCCAAGGCAGGGCTGCTTGCAGGTAGAGGGAAGATCTCCTGGCTATAGGGAAGTGAGGAACCGAGAGACAGAGGTTTTGAGCGAGTTCTTTGTAGCACAGTACAGCTAAAGCTTGCTCAGTGGATGCCTTCTTATCATCTTTGTTTATCTTGTCTTACTGCTGACTTTATGTGAATCAACCCTGTCTGACTATATGGTTTCCAAAGGCCAGGGCTTTCTCACTTGTTTGCCCACTCTCTTTTCTCCTTCCTCACCCTGACTTCATATGACACCATATTCAGCACTAATTCTCCAGCTGTCAGTAGGTTGCATCCCCTTGCAGAACAGAGGCTAGAAACTGTTCTGAAGAGGCTCATTAGCAGCTTGTGAAACCAGAGGGATAAAGCTTCAACTGCACACTTAGCCCAGGCTTGCCTTTTGAATGGGAATTAATTTTTTTCCCTCTCTCACACCGCTTCGGAAATGAAACGATTTGAGTGGCTGCCATACAGGAGCTGCTAGCTGGGGAGAGATTTGAATCATAACAGCAGCCTGTGCTGGCTATTAAAAATCAAGGGTAGGCTAGTGGCCAAAGATCTCAGGTGAGGGCCTGGTGTCTGTTACCAGCAAATTAACTTGATGGTAAGTAATGTAGCTTCCTTCTGCTGGGAGCTTCTGAGAGACGAACTAAGCGGTGACAAATGAACTCCTCAGCAGCCATTCCCTTTGGCTCTGTGAATGCACACACGCACGGTCCACTGCCATTCAGAGCTACCTCAGCTGTCTCCCCAGTCTTCCCAGGCGGAGCTGTCACTTCCCCTCCCTTTTGCAGATCGGGAAGCTGCGCAGTGAGCTGGAAGTGGTGAATGGGAACATGAAGGTCATGTCGGAGATGTTGACGGAGCTAGTGCCGTCCCAGGCTGAGCCTTCTGACCTGGAGCTGCTGCAAGTAAGGAACACTGGCAGGGTGGAGGGCTGGCACATGCAGCTCGATTTAGCAATGACTTGATGGACTGAGGCATGATGTGTGCCAGGTATGGGGAACAATTGCACTGGACAGTTTAGTGTAGGGCTTACCAGGGAGTGATGGGATAAGGGAGACACAGGGAAGGTGGAGTTTCAACAGCCAAGGGAAGTTGCACTAGTGAGGCTGGAATCATCTCATATGGGAACTTGTAGTCCCCAAGGGCCTTTCTTTCTGGGTGATGTGTTTCACAAGAGGTATACAATTACTGTGTGTAAAGCTCAGACTCAGTTTACCTCTCACACCAGTATCTATTGCCCATCAACCCCTGCTGATAGACCCCAGTAGCCTCTGGAGTCTATCTGTCCCAGTCAGACTTCCAAATCTGTGAGTGCTCAGCCTTAGCCTGACCTTGCTGTGAGCAGGAGCTGAATCGGACATGCAGAGCCATGCAGCAGCGTGTGCTGGAGCTGATTCCCCGTGTCCTCCACGAACAACTCACCGAGGAGCTGCTCCTCATCAATGACAACCTCAACAATGTGTTTCTGCGCCATGAAAGGTACCTCTCCTCCCTTCTCTGCCCTGCTCTTCCACAAGAGTTTACTGCCCCTTGAAGGCCTTCTATCCCACCCTTTTGATCTGCCCAGGAGTATAGTGTTCAAGATGTATCAGCCTGTATCATCCATCTTTGAGAAAAAAGCCAGTTCTCAGTTTTTCCTGATTTATTCCTCTCCCTTCAAAACTGCTGTGTACTGATAGAATATAAAGATGTCTCTGTGACATAACCCAGAATAAGAAGGAGGGAAATGCATGGAAAGAGCTGGTTTTCTAGCTCTGAGGCAGACAGGGGCAGAAAGGACTTGCCCAGTTGGAGTCAGCACCCCTTTTTTTTTCTTCCATTTCATCAAACCCATCTCTTAAGCTAGGATGAAGTCTGGAGAATTTAGTCCCTGTGTCTGTATGGAGTACTGGATTTGAACCATTTTGGTCAGAAGTAGCTCTGGAGGATCACAAGAAGCTTCCTCACACCACCTCTCAGGAGACATCAACTCTGTGGGCCTCGTTGTGGTGTCTTTGGTCTTGAGGGGGAATTGGGCCCTGAGCCACGGTCCCCCTTTCCTCGCATGTAGGAAAGGGCAGACTGTGCCAAGCCTTATAAGAAATCTCTTGGGCTGTGGGTGAATAAGCACACGCTACTGAAATACATCCTGTCATCTTTCTTGCAGGTTTGAGCGTCTTCGGACAGGACAGCCTGTTAAGGTAACTCGGAGCAACTGCCCCTCTGTGCAGCTCAGTTTGCATCCTGCAGGTCCAGCAGTGTCCTGAATTGGAGAGAGGTTCAGTCTGCCCGACTTGCAAGCTGTAGGCTTTGTTCTCCCAGCTCAGCTGCACCAGGCCACGCCAGTGTGCAGGACACTCCAGTTCCCACTGCGAGCCTCTCCATCCCTGCCAGTGGGAGTCTTCCTCTCATCCAAAGAGCAAGAGCAGACCAGCAGCAGTTATAGTTTTCCTGTATTGAACATCAAGAGGACCAATTCCTGTATAAGCCTCCCTTTGTCCTTTGAGCATTGCCCTGTCCTCTGAACCAGTACCTACCCTGCGTACTGACATCCAGCAGAGCTGGGAGGCTGGCTCCCAAGGTGTATTCTGCCCTGGGACACTATTCCTAGCCAGTTCTCTGATCACTGTCCCCCTTCTCACAAGGAGAGGCTTCACAACTGGTATCTTTCGATGGATACAGAAGGCCTTCCCTCTCCAGTGTTAATGAGCTAGGACTGAAGGGTCAGGGTGTCTGGGCTTCAGAACTCTCCACCATCTTCCTTATTTTTTTTCTCCAAAGGCTCCAAACGAGGCAGAGAACAGCTTGATTGATCTGGGACCCAGTACTCCTTCTCCAGTGAGACAGCCTGAAGTCACCAACAACCTCTCCTCTCAGCTGGCTGGAATGAGTATGTTGCCATGCAGTTTTCCCCTCAGTCCTTCTCCTGTGTTTGTCTGGGAATCCTTTCATGCCCTTGAATCACCTCCCAAAATTATTTAGTCACATTCATAAAGTAATCTAGAGAAATAGGGTGTATTGTTAACCAATAAACTCATGAAGAAACTTCTGTGTGCCCCAAGGCACACAAACATATGCCTAAGCATCCACACCTTACGTCGTGCAGGAGGTGGACATGACTTAAGAAGGACCTCAGCATTAGGCTGTGGCTAAGGACTGGGCCTTCCCGCAGGGTAGGGGAGAAAGTTGCTCCCTCTGCAATGCCTAGCATCAGTGCAGCTGCCTCTCTTGCTGTGCGGTGTCAGCCTGACCACTGAGGTCTGGGAGAAGAAAAGGAGCTGAGCTGCTGCCATGAGCATCTTGGGCTCAGGACCCAGGATTTGACAGGTCATTTACTCAGAAAACCTGAGAGCTCCTGAGAGTTGTTCAAGACGTACCAACAGCCTACATAGCAGTGCCTGAAGCTCTCACTAGCTGTGAGCACATTCAGTACAGCTTCTGTTACTTCACCCACGACACTGCACACAAGCATAGACTCTGCTGCAGCTGAAGGGCAGGATGAAGGAGTGGACCTAGAGCAGTTTAGCCTGTTCCAATGCTAGCTTTACACCTAGCACCCTCCAAGACCACAGCCCTCTGTTTACTACTCCATGCTGCCTGCTCATCCTGTTCTCTCTCCGACAGACCTGGGCTCGAGCAGCGTAAGTGCGGGGCTGCACTCCCTCGACACCTCTGGCAAGCTGGAAGAAGAGTTTGATATGTTTGCCCTGACCCGCGGCAGCTCGCTGGCTGAGCAGCGCAGAGAGTGAGTGTAGCAGCCCACTTTGTCCTGTCCTGCCTTGTTGCAAAGTGGGAGGGCTCAGGGCAACTGGGGCTGTGACTCCAACCAGCAGCAGTTCCTGGGAGACAGTAGGATGCAATAGCAATGCACTCTTCTGATGCACAGTGTTTGTAGGATGATCTCTGTGTTCCCAGTCCTTCTTCCTGCTCCCGTTGTCTCCCCTTCATAGTGTCCTCCTGGGCATGGGGAGAAGGGAGTGCTCTCTGCATCTGGGGACTGTGGTGCTGCACGTGCTGGGGAGACTCAGTGTCTGGAGATGAAGGCGTGGAGTGGGACTGGCTGAGTTTTCTTGTCTGTCTCTGAACTCATGTGCCCTGACTGGGGTGATGTTGAATTTGGGAACTGGTGCATATCGATGTAGCCTAATGGACAGAGTATTGAACTGGAGTGCAGGAAGTATGCAGTCAGTTGTGGCTTGCAAGGCAGAGCACTGCTCTGTGCCTCAGCTTCCCTTTTGGTAAGTGGGACTGATGTTTATTCCTCCATAGTGTGTTTGAGACCTGCTGGTGTAAAGCATTAAGAGTTGGGTCTCCATTGTACTGGCTGAACTGAAGAAGTCTCTTCTCTACTGCAAAGAGTGGACTCCTGAATCCTTGTTCTGGGAGGAGCTGACAAGAGCTATGCTGACTAGATCTCTTTTGCTTAAGAGACTGTGGCTGATCCCATGCTGCTTTACGTGTCAGAGTCATCCACTGCTCTCCATCCGTTACCAAGCAGTAGAGCCCATAGGCACATGGCTGCCTCCAGCCCTCAAAGACCTGTGCTCCTGATCTCCATCCACCGGAGTGCCTTGTCCTGCAGCTGGGCAGTAGCAAGTCAAGGTCTCTTAAGGATGCCTCCTTTCCTTCCTCTGCATCAGACTGCTTCTGGTAAAAGTGGTGGGGAAACCCATGGCCTACACACAACTTCATGTCTTTTGCCCATGGGTTTCCCCACCACTTTTACTGTGCGGTGTGCTGCCTGAGGAGAGAGGCAGTCCAGGACAAAATCAGTGGTGCCAGCAGCACCCAATCTGGGGCTGAAATCCGAGCTACTGGTATGTGCACAGTACTGGCGGCTGGGGGAGATCTGGGCAGGGGTGGAATCGTATCCTCTCCACTGTGGCGCAATTCTTAACAGACTGAGGCTTGTGATCTCTGCACAAGTAACGAGACATCTTCTATTTATTCCTCACTGCCCTCCATCCGCCTGCACTTGGGACTCCTGCCAGGTAGCCTCTACCCTCACTGGCTCAGGCTTCACATTTCACTCACCAGCCTCTGCTCTCAGTGTCTCCCTCCATCCGAACAGACCCATTGCCCTGCTGCTCCCGGACGGGACGTGCTGGCAGGAGACACAGGCAGGACCAGTGGGGTTTGATCCTGACCCTTCCACGCTTCATGTGTGTCTCGGCGAAGCAGTGCTTGAAACACCTCAAGCCTTTCCTGCCATTCTTCCTCATCAGTGGCATGATAGCAGCGTTGTACTTCATCCTTGATGCCATCGTCCACAGCGGCCCCTTCACTGATGAGCACTTCTTCGAGAAGTTTGAGCGCCGGTGGCCCAAGCCCCTGGCCCCCAACAAAAACAGCTCCACTTGATGATCTGGCGGATCTGCAAAAAGGGGCCTGGAAGCAGCTGGAGAGGAGACTTGTGGAGAGTTTCTGGGAGAGGCTTCATCCTCTCAGCATGGACGGACTGTTTTCCCCACTCTGCATAGATCAAATGGTGACGTGTAGCATTAGCATGTGTGGTAGCAGCCTAAAGGGGACACAGAAATGGGATGAGGGAGGTTATGGGTGAGATGCGTCTGTGTGTGGAAAGAATTTGCTGTGATGGTGCATTTGGAGACCTTGAAGCAACACTAAGGTCTTCTGATCATCCAGTCTCGCCTCCTATGTAGCATAGACCAGTGAGTCTCTGCCGCTATCAGTTCTTGAGTGGTATCGGTTAAAGAGATGTTTTTGAGCTATGTTTGTGTCTGTGAAGGTAGGTGAGTATGTAGGGGCTTGCTGCTCAAATCCTTTCTAAAGTAGCTGTAATCTTCTGGTCAGTCTGTGTCAGTTATCTCTCTTCTGTAGTCAGCCCCAGAGAAGATGAGTGTCATGGTTGATGCAGCTAGCTCTGTAAGTCTGTGTTTTAGTCTGTTGGATGGTTGTTTTCATATGATGCCTTGTCATCCTCCTGTTATCTGCCAGGGCTGTCCTGTGGTATCCCACAGTGATGTTGCTGTGAGTAGAGTAGTCTGTTTTGTGGTGGGCAACACCTTTAGCAGGGGTTTTGCACACCTTTCTAGAAGCTTTTGGGAGCAGAATGATGAGAGATGAAAAGTTGTACAGTCAGAAGTACAGAATATATGTTTAGGAGTGCCTGCTCTTCACTCTTGGGCATCTCATCAGCCTGTGTGTTATCTAACTTCATGCTTTCAGTGTAAAGTACGAGGATCCTCAAGCCTCCAAAGGACTTGCTGGTGCCCTGGATGCCCGGCAGCAGAACACAGGAACGGTAAGTGGCCACAGAACTTTTAGTGCATCAGCAGGAATGAGAGTATCCTCCTTGCTCACCAACGCAATAAATGTGCTGTCTGTTTGGAAAAAGTCAAATGTTTAACATGACTGATGATAACTCCCAGTCTCTACCAACCTGCATTTCCTACCTGGGCTGTATACCTAATTCTTTAAACTCCAGAGGTGGGGAGCTATGGAAAGTCTGGGGTTGACTCAGTCAGTAACAGGATGGCCTCCTTATATCAGCAGGGAAATTTCCACCTGGAAATGTGTGTTTTATTCCTCTTCAGCAGGTTTCCAAGTCCAGTTGCATTCTCTCTGCAATCAGAGAAGTAGGCCACCAGTACTAGTGTGTTCTTTCCCCCACCGTAAATCCACTGCCTCCCCTCTCCCTCACCCTCTGGATTAGGAGCCTTCAGTGCAGACTCTTTCTTGACCAGGGGGAGTCTGGTGCCTCTAGTGATGGAGCCCAGCTGACTAAGTGGATGATGCGGCAAGGAATGGTGAGATTGTGGAATGCCAGCCAGCAGGGAGGAAGGAGGCTGGGACTGCTGAAGTAGAAGTGGCACTGGCACAGCACATGAGGATGCACAGCAGACATCAGCAGAGACTGCAGACTCAAATGGAGCAACCCTGGTCTGGGCCAGTAGTGGAGACCAGGGTTGGGAAGGAAGCGGGCAGAGTGTCAGTCCTTCCTTAAGTAAACATGTTTGTAGGAAAAAATCCTAGGAGCTCTGAGACCAAGAGGATATGTGCCACTCTTTGAGCTAGAGGATGGCCTGTTTTGGGGTGGGTGTCTGGGGCAGAGGCACTAGCTGGTGGCACCATGAGGAAGGCTGCTGCCATTCATTCCCCCTGCAGCCTCTCCTGCTCGGCATGAGCTGCCCCATTTGGAGTAAAACACATTCCGGCTTTTACCCTGTTCAAGGCCTCCTCCTGTAGCTAAAGTGTTTGAACCTTCAGGCTGTTGAATTTGGTCTTTTGAAAGCAGGAATTCCTGCAATTACATCCCCTCAGGCACACTGAGGCTTTGACAGGCTCCCAGGTCTGAAGCTTGTTAGCCTGTCTTCCTGAAATGGGCACTGCCAAGACTGATGTCTGCTCTAGGAAGTTTCCCCACATGTTGTCCAGTTGGCTTGAATGCACTTGTACCCCAAAGAGTTCCTCTCTGGGTAGACAAAGCCAATTTGCTTCAAAACTTCCCTCATTTCACGCATCCTCTTCCATCCCCATTCATCCATCTGCCAGCTGTGGTAACTGTCTGCACTTGCTCCCTAGTTTGGGGAAATCTGCCTGTCCTTGGTAAGAAGGCATTGCTCTTTTTCTTGGTCTTGCTGTTTTCCTGAGAGCAAGGGAGCTATACATATTAGGAGACTAATAAATAAGTTCCTACAAATACTCTCTCGTGCTTCAGGTTGTGGAGGCTCTAGCAAGGGCTGCTGCTTGCTCAGCTTTGTTTGGGAGCTCATGACTGGAGAAAAGGATCTGGGGTTTTGAATCAGACTTGGTTTTCTTCAAAGTTATCTCCGTCCACTAGGACTGTTTGCTGCTTAAATTGGCCAGGGACATGAAGTCTTCTGAGCTAGCCTCGTCCCTCCTAGAAGTAAAATTTACTTCAATTGTAGAGGACTTTCTCTTTGATGGGTCTGTTTCTGTAGTTCGGTGTGATGTCAAATCCTGTTGTGCTCCGTGATTCTACCAGGGAATCACTTCTTGGCAGGTGTCTTCCCCCCTTAATGCCAAACCTGGCACGTCCGATATCTTCAGCATCGCAGACTGACATCAGACTGTCACTGGTTTGTAGAAGGGAGGAGGTGTGGAAAAAAGCATGTCTGTTGTTCTCTGGCTGCCTAACACAGTCAACTTCCACCTAGTGGGTCCTCACCAAAATGGAAAGCCTGGTCCAGTCCTAATACCCCAAAGCCAACCACCAAACCCCAGATGCTTTTAATGGCATGTATCCTGGAAACTATGCGTGTCTGGGTGTGGATGGGGCAGAGGAAGCAGGTGAGCGGTGGCATTGGCAGCTGGGAGAGCTTTGCAGTGGCACTGGCTGGATTTGGAAGGGCCTGAGCTGACTGAACGGTGGAGCAAGAGGGTTAGCTTTTGGGTTGGGCTTTCTTTTTGCAGAGTGGGTTTCCTGGGACATTCTCTCTTTTCTTGGCCTTATTGCTCTTTTTCCTTCTGTCCTAGGTGCCGGTTCCCCAAGCCAATTTCATGGAAGACATAGAAAAGTGGCTCTCCACTGACGTGGTAAGTACGGGCCTGCTCTCCTGGAGCCAGCAGTCCTGCCAGAGTTGTCTGTGGGGCTGGATTTTAGGCAGTGTACAACAGCGCTGGCACTGCTGAATGTGTGGCACAGGCTGCTTGGAGGGAGCAGGGGAGGAAAAGCCAAAGTCATGGGGTTTGGGATACCACACCAGTATAATTAGCCTTCTGGGAAGTGTAGCTAATGAGCTCAGGGACACTCTAACATGTCTGTAGTGTGGAAGTCAGGGGAGCATTATCCTGTCTCTCTCCGTGCAGACAAAGAATCACATCTGTGGAGATGCCTTTGTCTACCTTGCTTCTAACCATGCCCTTCTCCTCCTTCCCTAGGGAGAGTCAGAGGATGCAAAAGGGGTCACCAGCGAAGGTAAGACTTGCCAGTGAAGCCCCTTCTCCAGCTGTTCCTGGCAGTGCTTTGGCCCTTCCACAAACTTCCCTCCTTGCTAATGCTCTGCTCTTCTCTCACCCCAGAGTTTGACAAGTTTCTGGAAGAGCGAGCAAAAGTTGCGGACCGGCTACCCACTTTGTCCAGCTCCTCAGCAGGGACGTCCGTCTCCCCTCCTGCTGCCAGCCATCATCGGAAGCAAGCAAAGGAAGATGATGCTATGTTTGCCTTGTGAATGCTATGGACTGGTGTGCTGTGGAGCAAGAGGCTTTGTGTGCTGTTTTGCTTGCCTCCAACCAGGGGCCAGCAGGGGAAGGACTCTGTCCCCTTCCTCTACTCTCTTCCTGTTTCTCCTTTGAGTTGTTTTTATTTTTAAGCTGCTTTCAGATTTCAGATAATCTTTGTTGTGTTTAGGGGTGTCACACAATAGACTTGTGAAGGGGGTTTTCAAAGCTGCTAGAGAATGTGGGAGTTCAGTGGGCTTTTTTTTTTTGGTACAGTGTGGGCAAAGTGGAAGAAGCTCCCCATCCTCCTCTCCAGTGAGGTTGTTAGAGATCTCGCTCAAGAAACAGGAGAGGCTCCAGTCCGCTGCTGAAATCATTCCTGCCTGCCTCTTTCCTCACCCCATCCCTAGAATGGATCTCCAGCCCTCTGCTTGCCAGAGCTAGACTGGAAGGCATGGGGATGTGAAGCATTACAGGTGGCAGAGGAGGAAGGAACACTAATGGTAGAGGGGCCCTGTCGCTCTAGTCTCTCTTGCACAAGTGCTTGTGGTATGCAACACCTTCCCACTCACAACCCCTTTTCTTCCTCTTCCTTTCCTCCCCCTCCCCATCCATTTATGCAGAATCCTACCCGCAGCCCGAATGTTTCCGTTGCATGACAACCAGTTACCAAGGCCGTTGGCTGCACACAGGTCTTGAGCTGTGAGCGGTACCGCAGGCTGAAGGGGCTGTCTGCTATGGGGTAGGATGTGCCTTCGGCAAACTCTTTGCAGTTAATTTAATTCTCCCATTATTATACTTTCCTCCTTTCTTTCCCCGCTGCGATCCCACCTCCCTCTCTCCCTTCCACTGATGCCTTCCACCACATCGTGCCATGGTGTGGGGAGTCTCTCTGAGCCTCTGATCAGGCCAATGCTATAGACTCCCTTGGGGTAGTTGTGTGTGCTGGGGCCGAAGAGCTGTGTTCCCTGAAGGAGGAGGCCCTTACATCGATGCTGTTATACCAGTGAGAACATGCTGTTGCTGGGGTTGCTTGTTCAGCTGGAGAGCACAGACGTGAAGCCCGACATCAGTCATCTCACACCAGCAAAGCAGCCCTGCAGCAGCCAGGAGCTCCTTTGCACATGGGGAGAAAAACCCTTCTGAGCAAACTGCATACGCTGCCCGATTGTAAAACGCAGCCAGGGAGGAGGGTGCCAAGCTGAGGGCTCCTGCTCGTGGGATTTCTTGTTAAGCGTGGGAGAGTTGCCTTTTTTTTATTGCACATTAAAGGAGCAAAGTCTTGAGCCTCCCTTGAAGATATGTATGCGCTGTCAGTGCTGGCGTGAGGAGGGGGGGACCCTCTCGGGGAGAAGAGGGGTGCAACCGTGCAGCCACATTTGTTCTCCACAAAAAGGCAAGGGCACTGTGGTGCTGAGATGAGGCACAGCATGGGGGCTGAGGGTGCTACGAGCCACGGCAGATGCTTTCTGCTTTTTAGCACAGTCTCCTGGGGAGGTGACTACAGCCCATCTCAAAATAGCAAGAGGGCGAGCTACCTCCTCTCCTTTCCTTCTCTGCCTTGTGACCCATAAATCACTTAAAGACATGCATCTACAAGGCATCCTCAGTTGTACCCATGCCACTCCTGGTGTCCAGCTGAGTGGGAGCTAGGGGAAGAATTCTTAAAAGGAGTTTGAACAGGTTGAAATTGTCATCTGAGCCCTAGACTTGTAGGAAGGAGTTAAATTAGCTGAAGTTGTCCAACCCTCAGCATGTCCCTCTCCCCGTGCCTGCACTGCAGTCTCAGCTGTACCAGGCTCAGGCAGAGGCTGGAGGATAGGAGCTGTGAGCAAAGTGGGTCTGCAGCTGGTGGCAGTGGGGCTGGAAAAAGCAGGGTGCAGGGTTTCCTCCTGTGTAAGCAGTTGTGGGATGGGAGGAGGCTTTGTGTCTTCTTCAGCTTTGCAAGACGGACAGCACATACTATCCTTGGACAGTTTGTCCCTTGGAAAAATAAATCACCATTTCCAATTCCACTGCATTCCCAATGCCTCTGGGAGGAACCAGGGGAGAACCCCCTCCTTTCCAAATCAGGTGGTATTATATGTTTAATATAACCCTCTTTGAGCAGCAGTCCTCCAACCAGGGTGTGCATGCTATCTTCTGGAGGTGGTGGGGAGGGGAAAGCTCAGCCTAATGAGCCTCAAAGGCACTGATCCTGCCCTGTATTGCTGATGAGTCCACAAGGGGCTCTCCTGGAGGTTGCCTGAAACCAAATGGTTGTGGCTTTA
>NW_009596678.1:21549-24789 GCF_000690535.1 Cariama cristata
CCCCCCCACCCCCAGCCAGTTCTGCAGCAGGACTTGACCATGCCACAGGACCCCAAGCTCCTCACCGAAGAAGGGCATAAATCAAATGAAGCATGCAAAGCACTTTCTCTCTGAAGAGCATAGCCTGAGAGCCGCGGGTTTCTGCCTTATCAACTGCATGAGGGTTTCATGCAGCAAACACAGGTGAATGCTGGGGAGTGGCACAGCTGCAGACTTCTATCACAAGTCCATTTTTACCACACTCACAGCTTCCTGAAATATCTTTTTTTTTTTTTTTTTTTTTTTATCTCCAAAACATCCTTGTCCCAGCAGATTCTAGAAGTGAAACCTGGGTGGAGAGGCTGGATTTGCCCACGCAGCGCTGGCTCTGGCCTCTGCTGTCACCCCTGCAGCAAGCCTAGAGCAGAACTCGGCTCCCTGAAGAGCACCTCCTCCCCACCCAGCCAGACCACGCAGAACTTGCACCAACACTCGAAATCAAGGGACCATGAGGGACTATGGGCTACAGGCCAGCGCAGCATCCCCCCAGTGCTGCAGACCTGCAAGGGCAGGTCCCTCCTGCAAGACAGGACTCTGAGCTGAGACGTGAGAGTCTGAGAGCCCCTGCAGCTTCCCTCCTGCGGGTCTCAACAGAAAAACAGAACAAGGAGGAAAAGCAAAAGGGCCAAACGCTGAGCTTCCCCCTCCTGGAGCACCTGCAGAACAGGAAGCGAGAGCAGAGGCATGGTGGAGCCCAGGCTGGTGGGGTTTTACAATGGTGGGGCCAGAAGGGCTTCTGGAGCAAGGAGCCCGATGCCCAAACCCTCTTGCCAGTACCTGGACTCGGGCTGCCTGTCTCTGCTGGGAAGGGAGGGCTTCTGATGCCCAGCCAGCACTTGCAAAAGACACCAGTCTGTTCACACCAGTGATGTTTTGAACACCAGTTCAGGCCTTAGCGAGTGCTTAAAGCTCTGGGTGCCTCCAGCTCCCTTGGTGCATTTCCTGTGGTTTCCCCTGAAAGGGAAACGAAGCCATCCCTGAATGTATACCCCCAGCACGGGGAGTTCAAGCTCATCCTTGCTGCCCCTGGGATGCCCTAAGCCCACCTTGGAATAAGGACCCCTTCTCCACCCTCACCTTGTCTTCTTCCTCCCCAGACAACCAGCACAGGAGCTGGCAAAGTCGAGAGGGGATCGTGCCCAAGGAAGACTTGAGCGCAGTGGAATTGGCTTGCCGCTATTTTCGTCATGGGGTGAACAGGTGGGAAGGGTTTTTGGTGGCTGCCAAGTGGGGTCAGTTTGAAGCGATGATCAACAGGTGAAAATTCAGAATGCTGCTCGTGGCTCTCCGGGTGAGCCTGTCCCCTCCCCACTATGCAGCCACCCGTGGTCGCGGTGCTCTTCACTGCAGGCCACCCAGCACAGAGATTTATCCTACAGCGATGACGTACCTTTTTTCCTAGCAACTGAAAATATGAAGAATGGGGATGAGGGCATGGAATCTTTCTATGCCCAAATTAGCACTGTCGTACTTGTTATAGATTATACCAGTAATAGCTTGAATAATTTTGCAAGGTTTCTTGTGAGGAGGAACTTGGAAAAAAAACCTGCCAGGTCTGCAAGGGATCATTTTAAGTGAAGGCCAGGTGTTCTGCATCGGTAAAAACTGCTTTACGATTGCAGAAAAAATAAAATGACACCACTATCAAGAATTCCTTTAAATGCCTTTCCTTTTTTAAACGTGTTTTCTAATGTTGCTATTTTAAAAAGGAAAACCACTGCCTGTTCTCTTGTGACCACCAGATGGCTGTGGTCCCTCACATACCCAGCCCAACCTCCACCAACTGCAGAGGACAACCTCTAGCTTTGCAATGACCTGCTTAGCAAGCTGCGCAACCACTGGAAACCAAACAAAACAAAGTTTTTTCCTTATTCTAGGTATTATGCTGCAATGTTTAGCCCAGTGTGGACTCACACAGCGACCGCTCCAGAGCGTGCGTTCAGGTGGTGTGACTGCACGGGGGCCAGGAAAGGAGTCCTTGCATTGTGTCTAAGCATTCATGAATAACCCCACTGGGAACAGGATCCTGACCTCGACGGATATTTTGCATGACCCAGAACAGTTGTTTCTATGTAAGCTGAAGAAAGGCCTAACTTCCTTGTATTGGGTCAGAGTTGCTGCATATCTCTAAAAATTAAGCATATGCTAAAAGTTAATGAGAATTTCCATGATGTTTAGGTTCTGTGGCTCTTGGCATACCAGCATCGCATTCGTAGAGGCAAAAAAATATGTCCTTCTCTTTCACCTACTACTAACCTCCAAGCAGTATATGAATTTTTCTTTCTAAAGAGAAGTTAACAAAAATATCTCCTGATTTCCCACAACATCATCTCATAACTGAGCACAGAAGTGTCCCGTGCTAGTACACAGGGAAGGCTGTTCTCCATCCCACAGGACTTTCATGTTGCTCTGCCATGTCAAAACTTCCTCAAAGCTTATTTTGGATAACAAAATTCCCTTTTCCTTCACAAAATGAGAACAAAACCACTTTCCCTTCCCTTCAGATCACTGTTAGTCGTGCTGCTTAGGGCAGATGGAGGTGCTGGGAAGGGATGTATGGCAGGGACCTGGTGGGCAGCAGAGAAGAGATGTTGTGAGGAAGGAAAATATTTCCGTAGGTAACTCATTTTAATCTGTGTGGGGGCATAAGCAAATGGAAGCACAAGAAGAGAGGAAAGAAACCGAAAAAAGGAAGGGGGATAGGAAAATGTGCAAACACATGAGAGGAAAAGTAGGTGCCCCAGTGCTTGGGAGCAAGGAAATGGAGGTGGCTGGTGGTCACTGGTGCAACACAAGGAGTTGTACTGGCAGCCGGTCTGGGTTTTTTTGTTTCTCCTGAAGATACTTCACAAACCATGCAGACAGAGGTGACTTCTTACACCAGGGTGATGCCAAGGTGGTTGGTAGCCCTGAGAAGACTTCTCTTTCATTGACTTGCCTGCTCTCCCCTGGCTTTTAGGGCACCCAGAGCATCCCACACAGCGCCCAGCAGCTCTGCTGCGTGTTGGGTGAACAGGTGTCCCCGTTGCTTTGTGCCAGCGACCAGCAAAACCTGAGCAAGAGAATGGGGACTCAGGGACACAGACTCACAAGCAAAAGCTTCCTCTTCCCTATCTGCCATCGTCCTTGCAAAATCTTGTGTGTGTGAGGGTGCATGGGAACCATGGTGGGTTCAGACTGCATGAGCGGGCAGATTCGCTT
>NW_009596678.1:24802-26515 GCF_000690535.1 Cariama cristata
GGGGTAGCCAGTGGTCAGAGGGATGGAGACGGGTGAGGGGGCACAGGATCGCTCCCCATGAGTAGGAGAAGTTTGCTGCAGGGCTGTCTCCAGCGGCATTTCTGTGGGACTGGACCTTGGTCCTTGCCAGGAGCCCCTGGCTAGGGGGCACGGGGGTGTTTCATTCTGCAACAGTGAGGCTGGGGGCTCAGCCCTGGTGAGGAGACCCCCAGGGAGATGGGCTCTGCAGCAGGGCTTTTCGCAGAGCGGGATCGATAATTCCCTCCCAGCACAGAAAAAGCCACATGTGCCACTCTCCAGGCACTGTGTTTTCCTGGCTGATCTTGGCAGAAAAGCATGGATCAGGCACAAGGTAAATTTGACGGTGGGGTGAGGCAAGGACACGGCTTTCCTGCAGCTTTAGGGGAGGCTCTTTCACCAGCGTAAGAGTGTTAGGAAAATCTGTGTTTAGAAAAATTGCTGCAAGGCACCTCAGTGATATTTTTAGCTCCTTGACCAAAAAAAAACGGCCTTAAATACCAGATCGGTCTCAGTGAGAGATAGGTGCCAATTCCTCTGAGCTCCTTTGCACAATTTTAGTCCAAATAGAAAAAAAAAAAAAAAAAAAGCCAGGGTGTGGGTGATCTGCTGCCAGCAGTGCCTGTCCCTGCTGCCTTCAGGCAGGGACACATTTTGTGCAGCCATTTGCACCATCAACCACCAGCTCCAGCACAGCGATAAAGGGGTGGCTCACCCCGTACCAAACATCTTTGGTCCCTTTCACCTTTGCCAGACCACACCTGGCAGCTGAATACTCTAATTCAAATCCCATGTTGCCCAGGTGCTCTTGTTAATGATTATTTAGCTTAAGAGCCACAGCCACGGCCCCGAAGTCCTGCTGTGCTAGGCAAGGCGCAGGGGAAGGGGGTCTCTGCCACGCAGAGCTGACAGCCCTGGCTCCCTGGGGCCCGGGATGCTAGGGAAAGCCTCCCCAAAAAGGGGGATGTTCTTGTTCTTTTGCACTAGCACTATGGTGCATGGGGCTCTCCAATGCTGAGCCCACTTTGCCCCTAAATGAAGGGTTTTGAAGAAATATCTGCCCTTGCTAACTCTTCTTTGGCTTGTTTCTTCTTGTTAGCATGCAGCCCTCACCCTTTCAAAACAGATAGCAGCTCGGTGGGGTAAATACAGTCTTGCCTGCCTGTCCCGGAGCAATCTTTGGTAAGGAGTGAAGAAAAAAAGGGGGGGGACACACAATGATGACACACAGGCTATGCCACAGACACTCTGTGGGGCTTTAGGTAAGCCACTTAAATTTGGCACACCATGCATGCCAGCCTCTAAAATAAACTCATTCCCACCCCCTGTATCTCCTGGGTTTGGTGTTTTCCACCAGCACAGGCAAAGCTGGGTGCCCATCCAGCACCCCACAGAGCATTGTTCCCATGCCTTGATTCCCCCCCATATGGAGCGGAGACTGTCCCAGTCCCAAGGCAGATGGCCACAACATCTTCCATGTCTCCAGGTCAGCGAGGTGTGCAGCTTTCCCAGCCCGGGACACCAGCTTTTCCAACCTTTCCCAGCCCGGGACACCAGCTTTTCCAACATTTCCCAGCCCAGGACATCAGCTTTTCCGACCTTTCCCAGCCTGGGACACCAGCTTTTCCAACATTTCCCAGCTCGCCCGGTGCAGCTGCCAAGGGCTGGGAAGCACAGCTGGAGGGGGAACATTTT
>NW_009596678.1:26598-27032 GCF_000690535.1 Cariama cristata
GGTGATGCCGCCCCCCCCCCCGAGACTCCCCCCCCAAACCCCCGCCGCCTGCCTCTCGCTAACGCTGACTCGCCCTTTCCCCAGCGTGGGTGTCCTGCTGAGTCAGGGTCAGGCCGGGCCACCCCATATTGCTGAGTAATGTTTCGTGCTGTGGCGGAGGGGCTCTTTTGCTGAGTCACGGTGGAGCAGGGTCCACGTGAGGCTGTTATTAAGGGGTGGTTTCCTGCGCACCGCCCTGAGATTGCAGCTGCTGCTTTTGGCCTTGGTCCGGCTTCTCGGGACAATCGGGGAAATCTCCAGAAACAGCCCCGGCTACCCACAGCCCGTCGGCTGCACGGCCCTGCACGGGACGAGGACGAGGGTCTTCCGTACCCCAGGGGCAGGAAACCACACAGGGGTGATTTGGAAACTTGGGGGGGGGGGGGGGGGTGGGG
>NW_009596678.1:27063-35165 GCF_000690535.1 Cariama cristata
TGCAAAACTTGGTTTCCAGCTCCATCTCCTCCCCTCCCCTGAGAAAGGGGTATGAGCTGTCGCGCAAGGTCCTGCTTGTTCTGTAGCTGTGATTTTCAAATACAGATTTTCAGAGTTTGTCCTGTCTCACAGTCAGAGCACACTTTGTTTTACACGGTTGTAGCACTGAAACAAAGGAGGTGGCATGGACTGAATCATTTGCACAAATGGGATTTTTATTTGCTAACTCTGCCCTGCTTCCTTCCACACCTCCCTTTTGCTCCCAAAGCAAATCCCCAGCAGGTCATGGGGTTGATCCCCACCAGCACCAAGACTCTTAAGGAGTGTGGTGGGCTCTGTGCACCCTCCCCCAAAATTCCCTCCCTGTGTACCTGTAACCTGGACACCTCCTGCATGCTTTAGGTCCCTGCCTGACCGTGGGTCTCTGGTCACAAAGCAGGCATCTGCCTTGCAGGGTGCTTGCTCTGTTCTCCCTCCTCCTCCCTGTTCTGCTCCCAGCCAGCCCAGACCTCTCTCATTGCTCTCACAGCCACGTGCTGGAGACACCCGTGTGCTGCAGCACGCGTATATCCATACATCTATAAAAATATGTATTGTAATCTGCATTTCCTATTTTTGTCATTCTGGTTCTTTTATGTCTGAGAAGTAAGCGGCATTTCCTATTTTTGTCATTCTGGTTCTTTTATGTCTGAGAAATCTGTCTACACCTCCGTCTCCCACCACGTCGGTCTTTGGGGTCCCCATGTAGGGGGTTTGCCCAGCACAGCCATGTCCATCTATGGGACCCTCCCAAAGGTGCCAGCAGTGCTGGTCTGGGGGACAGCCTGTGCTCCCCATGGGGATCTCCAGTGCATTGCACTCCTGACCTCCCTTTTTCCACCTGTATCTTTGAGCTAAACTTGGATTGTTTGATGCTGACAGCAGTGAGTACAGTCAGTTCTGCCAGGGCAGGGCTGGGACAGGCAATCTCCCTTTGGTAAACACAAATTAACCGACAGATTATCCCTGTATACTCCAGCACTGATTCCCTTCTTCACCAAGTCATTTTAAGCGGTTATCGCAACTTCTTTTTTTTTTTTCTTCCCCCTGTCATTACACAGCAAATCCCGGTTACTGAGTCAGCTTTCTGGGTGCAAACCAGGCGGCTGCGTTTTGCTGTGTCACGGTCCAAGAGAACCCATTCACCCCTCCGAGCTGCCACAGGCTGGTTTTCAACAAGCGAGCTGAGCTGCCGGGAACTGCCTGCCAGAGCCCAGCGTGGAACGGTGCTTCCCACACCAGTTCAGGAGAGCTGACTTGGCACTCCGTGACTGCCTCTGCAACTAGACATTTCTGACTATAAATCTATTGGCAGAACATGCTCTTAAGTCTATAAAGAGGAGAAAATCCTCCCACTTCCCTACCCCTGATGAAAACACTGACCCTTGAATAACATTCTGTTGTTAACCATTCATCTACACCATCTCTTGACTAAGCATTTTCGCAGGGGCTGGGCTGCGCAGATGGAGGCTTTCAAGCCCAGCAGGAACTATTACAAATATCTTGCCTGAGGCTACTTGATTCATTTTTGCTAGAAATCTCCTGGGGGATTTCACTGGTGCCCATGCACATTACCCACACAGCCAATAGCTCTGGCACGACCCAGCCGCTGTTCGCTGGAAGAGTAGGAGATGACAGGACTTCTGGCAGGCACAGCGGAGACCTTTGGTGAGGTCTGACACTTCAATGAGGTCCAAGAAAAATCTCTTAGTGACCTGGATGCAGGCTGGCCTCTGCTTTCCAGTGGCCCACTATGCCCAGAGTGAGTTGCTCTGGGGGCCAATTTGTTTCTTCTGCTGAAAGCACATACTTCCTTCCCATGGCATCCCTCTCAAGTGTCAACTTCCCAAGTTCTCTTCTAGGAAGAGATGATCCCTTGCAGATCTCTGCCAGCACATTGGCATCAGTGTCATTAACCTCCCTACACCACATAGCAACAGCACAGCAGAAGCAATACAAGTCCTCACTGCAGAGCACTGGATGGGGCCAGAAATGCCCTAGGCCAGCGACTGCAAAGATGATGACACCCCACTTTCAGTTCTCCTTCCATCTTGCTGCGGGGCATTTGGGTCTTTCCAGAGAACTGTATCCCTGATCAGCTGGAGATCAGACAGCAGAAATCAGTTATGGGGCATGGCTTGCTTGCCTGCACCTATGGAAAAGCTCACAGTGAAGGTAAACTGCAGTAGGGATCTTCTGTCTTGTGACCAGCCCAGGAGAAGGTCAAGCCCCAAGATCCAGAAACAGGTACAATGGCTCCATGTCCTGGGGCAGTGTGGTTATGAGGCCGGACTTCTTCCTGGGAGGAAGTATCCTACCTGGAATGGCAACAACATGACTAGACACCCTCTCCCTCTTCCCCCCAGTTTGACTTCCACATCTACCACAACCCCGGATGAAAAGGAAGGAGGAGGACCTTTTGAATACATGCTTTAGAGTGCCTCCAAGCATGCAACCTCTTGGAAGAAGGCAGGCAGGCAGGGGACAAAAGCACTGGCCTGAAAGCAAACAGAAGGTCCTTGGGGAGGAACTGGGTGCATTACCAGAGCTGCAGAACAGAGGTGAAACGAGGGGCAGGGCTTGAGGGTTGAATTTTTTTCATATTATTTATGTCATAAAATGAATCATATTACTCATTTTCATATTCTCATATATTTCCTACTTCCTGCCACCAGAACTACAGGTTCAATCTGTGCTCCAGCTTCCCGTGTCAGAACAGGACTCACTGAAAAGGACAAGAAAATGGGAGCTTTAAGGAGTGATGCCAAAGGGAAACGCTCATTTTGGGCCATCCCTGTGGCAAAATGGCATCAATGTTTCCAGGAGCGAGTGGCCATGCAGCCCTATACTCCCATGGGCTCCGCACAGGAGCCCTCTCTCTGGGGATGTTTGGGGCTTTGTCATGCTTGCTTCAAAGATTCACACATCCGAGATACATTTATTTTACCATACAGGAAAACAAGCAAGCCAGCAGCAAGTTGTCTGCAATGGCATGGGGGTAGGAGTAGAACGTGACAGCTTTTGCTAGCATGCACTGTTGCTTTAAAAGACAAAAGCAAGACAGGAAAAAGTCTGGCTGAGTCAGGGTGGAAATGCTGAGTAATCCTTCCTGAGCGCTGCACCACACACCAGATGTCTGCCCGAGTTGAAAAACAAGCATGGAAACTTATTTCCTCCAGGACAGCTTTCTAACCTACAGCACCAAACCCCGCTGTGGCCAGATGTAGGTGCAGTGGCAGGGAGACAGGCGAGGTGCGTGGTTTGGAGGGCAGCATCCACCAGCAAAGCCGTAGTGGATTTGCTGGAGGGGACAGATGGACAGAAGATGCCACGGTCCTTCTCCCTCCTCCCCAGGCTCTGCCTCCCTGCTACCCCCTGCACCATGTGGCTTTCTCACACCCACAGCAGCAGGGCAATGGTGGCTTTAAATGCCCTGCTCTTTGGGTTGAGCACAAAATGTGTGCTTTCCTGAAGTACAGCTGGCCAATTTTTTCGTCCGTCCTGGCTAGCCCTGCTCCCAGCACAGCTACAGTTGGAAAAGAAGGGTCCTGCTTCATCTGCTGGCTGCCTCATCGACCACCAGACAAAACAGCAGAGCAGCCAGCTACTGGCAGAACCACCTTGCCCAACTCTATTTTCCCAAACCAGAGAAATTATTTGCCTTTGAAAGTCTTTGCAGAATTCCTGTTTCCCCCAAGTTTTGTATAACATCTTTTCAGTCCACCAGCTACCTCAGCCTTCTGGTATCTAGGAGATGGAGTGCTGTCCTCCTAAATTGCCCTGCACACAGCAGTGGTAACATCAGGGGCCAGTTACCACACAAATCAGATGGTATTTTTTCCATGTGCAAGAGAGAGAGATTTCGCTGTGCATCAGTGCTGGCACACCTGTGCTGCCTCTCTGCAAAGTGACAGGGTTTATTCCCCAGTGCCCAGCACCGTACAAGGGCAGTTCTGGCACTTGCAGACCAGAGCTGGTGCATTCCTATGCCAGAGTAGCTGGATTACCCCAGGTGCCCATGACCGGTACATACCCCAGGGTCCCTGCTGTGCTCCCCACCATGAAGGGGTCACGCTCCTGACCTGTAGTGCTGAGCTCCCCATCCCATGGCCCACAAGTACCGTGTTACCTGGAGGATTCTCTGAAGATGTGCAGAGTCGTGGGAAATAAGACGTTTTATACCTGAGTCGTGCTAGAACAGGGGAGGGCGGGTGCTGTATTAGCTCCCCAGGCAGGGTGCAGCCAGGACACAGACTGGGATGTAGGGAGAGGGGGATGCCCACCCTGCCCCAGCCACTATCCCTGTAAATCCACCCCTCCTTGTCCAACCCCACTACCCCCAGAGCACCCCTTGCAGCACCTGGGCTCTGCCTTCCACGGGCACTGTGCTGAAAGGGTTACGAAGCCAGGCACCCTTGAAGGAGAAGTTGCTGGACATCTTGTTTGTGCTTAGTCAGCAAGATGCATCAAGTGATTTCCTTCTCCTCCCTTGGGGTTGCTGGCAAGGAGAGGGTAACAGCCCCGCTGGGAAGTGCAGTTGTGTTGCAAGAAGTTTGTGCTCGCAGTGAGGTCAGCGGTTTGGCTGCTCACGTGGCCTGGCGGTATAAAGCTGGATGGGGAGCCAGGCTGCCCAGCTCAGAGCTTCACTGTCCTGGGAGCAGAAGGGAAGGAGAAAAGCACGAGCAAGAAAAAAACAACAGGGAAGCGGAGGAGTGAAACGACGTGGAGAAACATGGAAAATTCCCAGACGCACAGCTCTGAAAGGTGAGAGCGGAACGAGAACTCTTTGCCAGAAAAGTATTGTGTTTCTCCCCTTGCTTTCAGGCATGCTGTTCCTGTTTCTGGTCTGCAGGGAATGACACGCTCCTGCTTTCACCTCTGGATGGAGTCTGTCAGCCTTCCTCGCTCGGGACACCATTTGGGATGCTGGTGCTCCTCGGTTCCCACCCAGGGCTCTCGGGAATGCTCTGCTCCTTTTCCTGCCATCCCAGGCTTCCCCTTTTTTCCTAGAGAGCTAAGATCCCTTTTGCCAGAGGAGAGTGACAGCACTGACATCTGTTTTGCTGCTCTTCCCCAGCATGTCCAAGGACCTGTCGGAACTGATGAAGGAAGCTACCAAGGAGGTGCACGAGCAGGCGGAGAACACGCCATTCATGAAGAATTTCCAGAAGGGACAGGTGTCACTCCACGAGTTTAAGGTACTTGGTAGCAGCATTGCTTGGGGATGGGATTTCCTCGCCAGGAAATATACTGTTAGATCCGACGGGCTGTGCGGGGACTAAAGGGAGGAGGATGGGGACAGCACAAGGAAGGAGGTCCTTTGCATTACAGCTGTCTGGCATCAGCAGCTCCTGTGCAAAAAATGCTCTTCATCAAACTCCAGCACCCTAAGATCTTACCGGCTCCTCTTGCGGAAGGCAGGGCAGGACTGTGCCTATCAGGATGGGCAGGCAAACTGAAATAGGATAAAAAGACAAAGAGGTTGACGGGATTAATGCAATCGCTTTTCTCTTTCTTCATAAATGCCTGCATGTTAATTATTGGCAATGATAGTTAATGGAGATAGGACTATGTGCAGATACTCGAGTGGCTGAAATGCCAAAAAGAGAGACAATACTAAACTTACAACACTCTAAGCAGCTACAGCTAGAAATAATGATGGAATAACGAGAAAGTGAGGATGCGGGATCATTACTGGCACTGAACTTGGCAATATTTCAGTTCTCACTTGGGTTACCAGAGCTGAGATCGTGAACAATAATAACTCAAAGGCAGACAGACTTTGAACAAGCCATTTCTGCTGCTAACAGGTAGGAGCCTGTGGCTTTTCTTAAGATAAAAAAGACATTTGCAGATAGCAGTCTACACCTAACCTGGCTAGATACACGATTCCTGGATCTGAGCCACATAACAAAGCCATGGGCAAAACCAAAGCACACACCTGGGCCAGAAATACCTGGGAGGCTATAGGATGTGACGCATGGGATTGCAAATAACAGCTAGCGATCCAACCTGTGGTTTAATTACTTTGTTGTTCAATTGTTCCTTGGCAAATAAATCCACAAGAGTAGGAAAAAGACTACTTATTTCTGACAGGTCGTATTCAGGATACTTAGTCAAGCATAAATTTAATCTCAGGTGCTGACTTCCTGCTGTTAGAAATGCGGCATTGGTTAGGCAGTGAACTTTGAGACAGGCTGGCAATAACATAAAAAATCAGGCCTTCAGGAATACAGCTCAGTTTCTTAGAAGATACTTACATGCTGTCAGGAGGAGTGAGATCTGATGTGGATTTTGAAAAGTAATGACAGTTTTCACACATTTCCCATTAAACCACTGCCTGCCTCTGAAAACAACCAGACAAGTTATATTTTCTTAATTTGTTAGGCAATGTTCCCGTATTTTGTTTCTTTTCCAGTAAGCTGGATAACAGGTTTTTGTTTAAAAAACTCTATTTTGTTTACTCTCTTGGCAAACCTATATATCTGCCCTGACATGTGACTCCCCAGCATCTGAGTATTTGTTTCCACAACCAAGCCACTGCCCGTGTGCTTATCAAAGTCCTGATTCCTGGCACAGTGGGGAAAAGTTGAAAGGACAACTCTTTTACTGCAGAACTGATTGCTTTGTGGGAGAGTAAACTGCTTTCTCTCCTGTCACCAGTCTAACCCCCCCCTGCCCAAACCTGACTCACCTGTACCTCAGTACTTTATGTTTTACCCTTTGCTGATGATAAGGGATTCCAATGTAAGGAAAGGGTGGTGTAGGAGTAAATACGAATTTAATAAATACGAAAGCCTCTGAAAACAGAATGCACAGGGAAGAAAAGAACACAGCTAGATTGTCTTATGCCACATGGAAAAGCTGGCAGATAGAAGAATGTATCATGTAAGCTGGGAAAAACAACAATAACAATGGTTTCAAAATACAGAGAACACACAGCCTCGCAGCACTCCTTCACAAAGGCATCTTTTAGAGGCAGGCTGTGATTCCAGCCCCCTTTTATCTTGTCTCCTTGGGGCAACCAAGGAGGCAACCCCACTTGCAAGTCTGAATGAGGAGAGTGGTCGGACCTCGGTTCCTGGGATGATGGGATGCCAACAGGATGAGTGTGTTGAAGAATAAACAGGGTGTGTCATGGTCTCACAAGGCCCCACAAAGGGAAGCCACATCTTGAAGCACTGAGATTTGAACAATGCACCAGAAAATATATCTTTGGGAATACCCTTCTATTGACCGAGGGAATGAGGAGAATAGACCGAGCATGATTTAATAGGGCTCCAGTATCCATTATATCAAGCTGCAAGACCTTTAACTTGAAGGTGAAAGCAATGGCTTTTAAGGGCAGATAAGACCAATACATGCTCGAAAGGGCTTAGGTCTTACCTGATCCTGCCTCAAGCAGAAGGGGAAGGGCTAAATGGTGTCTCACTGCACCCCGCAACTCTGATTTCCACATGGGAAATCTGCAACATCACAGATGTGCGTGACTCATACGGGGTGTGCCCATGAGTAACTTTTTCGTTAGTAGGATTTGTCCCCAAAACCTGAAGAAGACAGACAGATGCACATGTAGCTCATCCTTTTCCCTCTTTCAGCTGGTTACAGCATCCTTGTACTTCATCTACTCTGCTCTGGAAGAAGAGATTGAACGTAACAAGAATAACCCAGTTTATTCCCCTGTGTATTTTCCGGCGGAGCTGCACCGGAAAGCTGCCCTGGAGGAAGACTTGGAATACTTCTACGGCAGCAACTGGAGGGAAGAGATCCCATGTCCTGAGGCTACTCAGAAATATGTTGAGAGGCTCCACTATGTAGGCAAGAACCACCCAGAGCTCCTGGTGGCCCATGCCTACACTCGGTATTTGGGAGACCTGTCTGGGGGGCAGGTGCTGAAGAAAATTGCCCAAAAGGCCCTCCAGCTGCCCAGCACTGGAGAAGGGCTGGCTTTCTTCACCTTTGATGGAGTCTCCAATGCCACCAAGTTCAAGCAGCTCTATCGCTCCCGCATGAATGCTCTCGAGATGGATGTTGCCACTAAGAAAAGAGTCTTGGAAGAGGCC
>NW_009596678.1:35196-41236 GCF_000690535.1 Cariama cristata
CATGCCTGCTAAATATACAGGTGAGTAACAACCACCCAGCCCTGCCTGCCCTCACCCTTTTAGAAACAAGATAATACCTACAGGGGAAAGGCAAAGCCGGTACTTCTGCTGTGGAGCTTATGGGAAGTTGTGGATTAGGGCAAGCTAGTCAGAGTTTCATGGCTACACTTGTCCAATCTGGTAGTCTAGTAAAAGGCTGGTCTCTGAAAAGGTCTTCTCCCTCCCTTAGGGTTTGAATTCACTCTCTTCCGTGTGCCATTATTTAGACATGAATGAGGGTTTATACTGGGAGTGGGGATCACCACCTATCTGACCTACCTTTATAGTACAGCTCCACAGGTCCCCTGTGGATGCTGACTAGATGCACAGCTATCTTGCTTTCCTTCCCATCAGAAGATGGGCAATAGTCTTCTCCTAAGCTGGAAGCTTCAGGGAGAACCTGTAAAGGGAACAAGGAGTTTGAAAGACATGTTTTTGACCCCACAGGCAGATTATGTTCTGTGCAAAAAGTACTGGGAGATTTGGACTGAAGGTTTGTGTCTGCCTCTAGTTCCTAAAGTGCCTGGGGCAGGGGTAAGGGGTCCAGTGTAAGAAGAAGAGGAGGCCACATAATGAGACAGTGTTCCCTCTTCTCAGGTGTTTGAGGCGCTGCAGGGGCTGGTGTCTAAGGGCCAGGAGAACGGTCACCCTGGGCAGCCGAAAGCAGAGCTTCGCACAAGGAATATTAACAAATCAAATGAATACGGTAAGATACTTCTAAGGGCAGGCGTTTAACATTGCCCCTTGTGGTTTTGGTCTCCTCCTTTCCTCTCTTCTTGTTTGTAAAAGCCATTGAGAAATGAGCATGAGGTGCTTGCCCTGTCTCTTCTCCAGCCATCAGAAGGTAGTGCAAGGAGAGGCACTGGTGTGTGCAAAGCTCCTTCTAGACATGACAGAGCAAGGATGACACACGTGGGCTCTCCAGAAATAGTGCCAATGAGGGAGCTTTACAAGAAGAGACTCCCCTCTCCTCCTCCTCTTAGGTTTTAAAAAGTGTAAGGTTCATTCACCACATGAGTTTTGGCCACAGGGAAAACTGATCTTGAGTTCACAGAAGCAAAGGCAGCAATTTTGGGCCCAGGAGATCAGCCACGGTGCTCTGATGCTGGCAGAACACATAGTCTTTCGGACATATAGCCCTGTCCAACGGCCTGTTCTTTTGGACTAAATCTCCCTCTGGTCATTCTCCTGCCTTCCAGAAGTATTTACTGAAAACACTCCTGAAAGTGTGCTGGGTTTATAGTGAGCATTTTTCTGGATGGTGCAATGTAACCAGCTGGGAAGCGGGGATGCACAGGCTGCCCATCAGTTTTGCAAAACTGAAAAAGCCCCAGTACTGGCCAGCACCGATCCCGAACTGGGCAAAGCCCGAGCAGTGGCTGCAAGCAGAGCAATCCCTTTTCATGAAGTCAGGCTTGTAACTGACTCAGGCTCAGAGGTTTCCAGAGGACAGCGGTTTCCCTAATAACACGTGGTTCAAATAAAAAAGCCCTTATGACCTACCTATTCTGAAACTAAAAGGGAGATTTTTCTGTGCTTACTAGATTGAACCACAGTTTTCCTGTTGCAAAGAATGAAAAGCAAACCTCATCTTGCACATCTCTAGGCAATGAAGCTTAAAGCAACTTCTTTGGGAAAGGCAGTAAAAGTTCTCGGTGAAACTGTGCCACTCCTGTCCCAATACACTCATAAAAGTAGGATTTTCAGAAAAATTTGCTGTTGGATGAGGAATCCCATTCTGAAGTTGTACTGGGAAAATTATTTGTCTGGAGTACTGAAGACTGTTTAAGGTCACTAGATGCCTGGCCAATTAAATCAATGAGAAGTAGGAGACAAAATGCCTTTTAAAATTCTGGCTTAAGTATTTGGCTGTCTTCTGTAAAGATCAGGCATTTGATGGAGCTGGGCAGTGCATTTATAAGCCTGTAAGGAGACAAGGGAAGAGGCCGGTACTCACGTACAGGCAGAGGGGTTGTGAGCCTTTGTGATTCCCACATTGAGTCCGCCGCTTCCCTTCTTCACCTACCCCAGGAGAGCAGACCCTGCTGCTGCTTTTTCCCCTCAGTTTCCTCCTTCTCCCCTTGACAACTCCAGCAGGGTCTGCTCCGGCACTGGGGAGAACAAGCATGGCATACTAGCAGCTTCTTGCCTCAATGTCTTCTCATCCGCCTTTTTTCTTTCCTCCCTATTTGATCTAGGTCCAGCGCCTGGGAAAGAAAGTGAGAGGACCAACAGGAGACACACAGACATGATACCCAGCACTCCCCTGGTGCGGTGGATCCTGGCACTCGGCTTCCTAGCCATGACAGTTGCCGTGGGCTTATTTGCCATGTGAAAGAGCAGGACCTTCACCTTCTCTTCGTGCCTTTCCTCACCCTGAACTAATCCACCTTCCCCAGTCCTTGTGAGAGAAGTTCCCCCCAGCTGGGTACTGTGATCTTGGCTCTGCCACTAACACTAGGAGACTTTTCTCCCCAGAAATCAAAGGGAGTGCTGTAAGGGGGTTCAGGCAAAGTTTCTCCCATGCTTGGTGTAAGGTCTTCTCAGAGACAAACTTTATCACCAAAAACTAAGGGTAGAAAAGGCTAAAAACAATGGTCAAGAATTGTCATTGCTTTACAGAGTGCCTGCAAAAATCCTACCGGATCAGAAATGCAGCTTTGACATCTGTCTCTCCTCAGAAATACGAAGCTCCCCAGAGCTCTGTTTGCTCAGTTTTTTATACTGCTAGATAATACTGTGATCACTTTCTGTGGAGCCACACAGCTCCTGCAGGTTATAGACTGTTTTATATGACACTAGTAGGTCTTTGTTAATTCTTTTTCCAATCATTTTTAATTTTTAAAAAGCAGAAGATGGTTGTTGAAGATACACTGTCATTCTCTTGTCTGGTTATATAATTTATACACATAATAAACTTCAATGTAAAGTCTTCAGGCCTGGTATTTCCTATTATTAAAGCCTTACCTGGGGACAAAGGGGGTGTCTTTCTCCCTCTCAGTTTTATGTCTTTTGGAGCTGCTGCCTCCACAGACATGACACTAAGCAAAAGTGGGAGCTATCATCAGAGCCAGACTCTGCTCCCACTCAGTGCTAACAATAACCTGTTACAAGCTGGGGCAGGTTTCTTCAGCTCCTACACACTGGTCTCTATTTCTAGAAATGGCATGAAATTCTGTGAGCGTACAAAGTATTTTTAATGGATGGAAGCCATACATAAGAGCTCGTTGCTATTCTATTAAAACCAAAAAGTGACGGGACCCTCAGCTGGTCGAAACCAGGACAGCTCTCCCTGACCACTACCAGCTACAGGCTGTATTACCAGACTGCCTTTGCAAGCACTTCAGCATGAATCAGAAAAGCAAGTACGTTTTCACCACCCAGAAATGAAATGCACACTAGGTTTTTATCCTACGAGGCAGCTAAATGGGAGACATCAAGCATGCAACTGCATGCCCTCACCTAGGCAACAAACCAACCCAACTTACTCCCAGGACTCAGCACACATATAGAATCATAAAACCATTTAGGTTGGAAAGGACCTTGAAGATCATTTAGTCCAACCATAAACCTAGCATGGCCAAGACCACCACTAAACCATGTCCCTAAGCACCACGTCTACGTGTCTTTTAAATACCTCCAGGGGTGGCGACTCCACCACTTCCCTGGGCAGCCTGTTCCAGTGCTTGACAACCCTTTTGGTGAAGAAATTCTTCCTAATATCCAATCTAAATCTCCCCTGGTGCAACTTGACGCCATTTCCTCTTGTCCTATCCCTTGTTATTTGGGAGAAGAGACCGACACCCACCTTACTACAACCTCCTTTCAGGTAGCTGTAAAAAGCAATCAGGTCTCCCCTCAGCCCCCTTTTCTCCAGACTAAACAACCTCAGTTCCCCCAGCCACTCCCCATCAGACTTGTGCTCCAGGCCCTCCACCAACTTCATTGCCCTTCTGTGGACACGCTGACATGGCATGGCTAAAGACACTCCAAACACACAGCACTGCTGGAGCAGCCCACGCACACAGTTTTCTTCCCCCCCCTTTTGGCTGAGGCAGATCTGGATGGCTGACTTTGTGGCCAGCCACTGTTATGGCCATAGGCCCTATCTGCTTTGGAAGATCTTCTAACATAGGAGTCACTGCAGGAGAGGCTGCAGTTCAGGTATGGCACAGCAAGTACTGACAAGGCCATTATCTTTCATCTCAGAGTCCTTTCCTCGCTTTTTACCAGAAAACCTCTGTGATCAACCTGTCTCCATGATGCTGCCTGTTCTGGCTGTGACCTTAATCCTGAAGACATGCTTTCCTACTGATCTGTTTTAACGACCGGCACTGAACCTGCTCAAAGAGCAAGAATCAGAAGACAGGTCCTGCTGAGAATAAGCAGTGGGAAAGAGGGACTGTCATTATTTTCAGGCTCTTATCTACCTTATGTCCCTTCTGAAATCTCCTTTAATACTTCTCTATTTAGACCCATTTGCCAAGCCCTGGCAGAAAAAATAGTTAATTCTTAAAAAAGATAGTCGGATGTTTGAAAAGCAGGGATATGAGGCTTGATAGGTATTCAAATACAAGAACTTAATCATTCAAATTTATATGAAGCTCTACCTATTCAGTCCCTCTAACGCACCCCAACTAAATCATTATGTTCATTCAACCATGCTGAATAACTAAACATCCCAAACATGGAAACAAATGCCCATGAGCTCAGAAATGCACTCTACCACACTCAGCCCCTCTCCGTTGCCCAAAGGGATCGTAACTGTGACCTCAGAGTTAGGAAATCTGCATTCAAACTGACATCATCCCCTCCCTGCTCATGGCAGAAGAAGTTTGGTTCTTTGAGTATCTCACAGCTATTGCTCAACCCACACTGAAGAACTCCAGATTGAGCCTAAAGAAGTCTTCAGAAGTGAAGATTAAAGCTTTGCTTGTACTTAGCTATGATCTTTACGAATGTATCTGGTTTCTCTGCAACATAGGAGTTGGTTTCTCTGCAACGACGAGACGGTCTTTATTTTCCACCCGCTGCAGTTAAAACCGCCCTTGCAACGCACTACACTTCCCAGCTTTGTTTTCATTTAGGATGCGCCCTACCATCATTTTTGAAGGGCCAAACCGCTTGCTCAACGACCTGCCAGCCTTCCCCCAAAACTGACTACTAGTCAGGAGAAAACCATCCCGGAGAACACATATCCTGAGGCAGCAGCAGCCTGTTTGCATGCCGTCTTGGTGCTCAGCCTCTGCCATCCCTGTGGTCCCCTGGCCAGACCACCTACCCGCCATTTCCCCACAGTACATCCCACCACATCCAGGGAGTTTCTCCTCTGCCCTGCCCTCTGTGGCTGTGGGCCTGCTGCACCACAGCCAGCCAGACCAGGCCTAGGCCTAGGCCTAGTGTTACCAAAAAACTTAACCAAAAAAACTCTCTAAACCAAATGATAGTTTAGAAAGCCGACATGGGTTTTTTGCAGTGTTGGGTGCACGGGGGGGTCTTTCCTCCTCGCACGTACACCAAGTCAAATGAAGATATACAATAAAGTATTTGCATATTCATAGTACACTGCATATTCACTGCTATTCACACTTAGGATTGGTTAAAAGTTTCCTGCTTCTAATGTAAATTAGTACGCATCCTCGGTAAGCACTAATGAAGCCTTCCTATCAACTGCGCATGCTCCCCAAGCGGGGCTTTGCCCTCTTTCGGGGGGGCCATTTGAGTGGGAGGTCGCGATCTCCCACCACCACAATGACCTCTGTCCTGCTCCTCTGTGTTGTTGCTGTCTGTGGGTGGTAACGTGTCACCAGCCTGGCTCCCTTCAGGCCTAGATCTCCCTCTCTTGAGGGTCTCTTTCTGCATTCTTACCTACTAACTTAGGTAACAGGGTCCCTTTTTATCTTTTGTTCTTTGTTTTCTTAATGCTTCCCAACTTTGGGATGCCAGGCTAAAGAAGGTGCCTGTTTTTCTGCTAATTTAACTAAACTGTTTAACCCTTTGG
>NW_009596679.1:0-16182 GCF_000690535.1 Cariama cristata
AAAAAGATTTCCTCATCCGCAGCATCTTACAGGATGCTCTGTCAAAAAAAGCTTATTACACACTATCATTTAACGTAACAGTTCTGCAAATGAGGACCTGAACAGTGTGAAACACAGGCAATGTGCTTAATCCTAGAGAGGCAAATAAGAGGAGAAATAAGTCGTCAAACTATGTAAAAATATTCAAAGACAACTGTAAGATCAATTGGTTTTAAAGATTCTTGTTAATCGGGAAAAAAAAAAAAAAAAAAAAAAAAAACCTTTACAGAGGAGCTTGTATTTATGACTGAATGGAAGAGAGGACCGCTCCAAAAATAAAGATACTGAAGCAAGATACAAGGCGAAAAAAGTGAAACCAAGAAGTGATACGGAGAGTCGACTTAACCAAATATCCAAGTTAATGAACATTATCAGAAGAAACGGTCCATGCAAAACCCACGAAAATATACCAAACTTGCAAACTGTGGCATCACTTCAGAAGTCGTGTTTTTGAAAAAGCAAAGGAAAAAGAAAGAAACACTATTACAAATTACCTACCAGTTGTCCTGGCCAGCCGTACTGAATTAGTGCAAGCAAACAGTGTTTCATATGCGAGTTTATAATCTCTAACAGCCCAGGAAAAAAGCAAACAAAACCGTAACCATGCTGCATGAGGGCAAATGTGCAGAGCCGTGAGGTGAGAAGGTGGCAGGTGAGCTCCGTCGAATGCAAACAAGTGAGCCTAACAACTGTGGGACAGCCAGGAGAAACGGGAGAGCTGCAAGGTAAACTATTTGAAAAGGACCGAGAATAACTGGTTAGTCTTCCTTCAGTGCCCAGCGCAAGAAGCCACACTATGAAGTATGACAAGAGCGAGATAACTTTAGAGAACAGGAAAAGCAATGCTCACCAAGACATTGCTGTAAGACAAATCATGAAGTGGTATTTAGACAATCACTGACTTGGTCACCAATTTAAAAAAAAAATACTGCCATAGATCACAGAGCTAGAGAACAGAGCAGTCGTTCTTCCAAGGAAGTATGTTATGTCATCATAATTTCTCACAGGTAACCTAAACACAACACAGTTTAACAAACAGCAAGTTACAAGGTGCATCCTGCTATTTGGTTTGTGGAATGGACATCAATCTATTAATAAAAAAAATAAAAATGCCTGAATCTCCTCATTCTTTCAGAAGGGACAAGATAGGCTCTCACAATACATGTGTCTTCACCTTTTCATAGCTTTCTATCCAGCTGATAATGAAAGTACCCCACTTCACCTAGAATACGTACCCTGATTTCATGGCTGTATTTTTTTTATATAAAATTACTTTTTAAATTACTAGGCTGCCAATAACAAAGGCCGTTCTTTTTCTTTTCCGTGACAACAGAATTGGAACTAGGTGGGGACACAAATTGCTCCCCCTTCATAGCAAGAATCAGCTACTAATGTCGATGATCCAGATTAAAAGGCTTACGAGTATCAGTTCTCTCATCCATATACTCCTCTTGCTCTTCATCACATTATCAGTTTTGAAGTTTCTATATTCTTCTAAAAGCATGCTTGATTCAACGGTAGAACAACTCCACCTATCTTTAGTTGCTTCACAGCATCTAAAAAGGCTTACAATCCACTCTGTATAACAAACGTTTATTCAGAAACAGGTAATACATTATCTTCTCCAATCCCTAATGTTTCCTCCCCCTCCCCCAATTATTTTTTAATAAAACACAGGTGTTTGATGGGCAATCTAAAAAAGGAGAACAATAGCTGTCTTAGGTCCCCTCCTCTACAAACATCTGCTGTTCACATGAAGCACCCTACCAATAATGGTGTCATTGGCTTCCAAACCAAAAAAGAGTACTCCGGAAAAGTAGTCCTGCCAAGTCCTCCGTTATTTCCACGGCTAAAAGGGATACAGTGAGATAGAGGAATGGTTTGCACGAGCTAGATTGAGCAAAGAGTTAATACAGAACAAGAAAGCAAAAGAAACATTGGGTTGACCAAGAAATGGAATCTGGACCTACGACGATTACAGAGTTCATTAAAGTTCAGCGGAGCTGAACAAAATGGATTAGGTTAGTCTCCTAGCAAGAAGGATCAAGTTCAAACCCCAACCCGATTCTGGACGTGGTTCTTTGCTTTCCTCTCTTCTAATACAATTTGAACAAACACAAACGAATGGAGCTACCGGGACTTCAAATGTCCATGGCAATAACGCTCTACTAACAAAGGGGAAGTGCCACCTCGTGGCCTGTGGCTTGTCACAGATGCTCACTGGCCCAAGGTACATCCTGGCTGCTCTGCAATGGTCTTGCTTAACACTCCTCTCCTATGTGTTCCTTACAGAGCACTACCTGCTCTCCTCTCCAGAACCTCTCCCTGAAGCCATCAAGCACAGCACTCACCCTCCAAATCCATGCATGTGAGCAGCATGCCTGCACAGCAGCCAAACATTGCCCAAATGACCTCTCTCAAAGTGAGTTCTCAGGCACAAGGAAAGACTGCTTCCTACGTATTAGTACCTGAAAAAGGCCCCAGCTCCTTCCTTTTTAAGGGAGACTGAGTTAAGTTAGAAGGTAAGAAAAAAATTAATGTCCCTGCATCAAGAGGATGCAATAGTCTAATGGTAGTGAAACGCTTGGATTTCCTCTAGCTCTGAACACAAGACTGGTTCTTATTTTTCAGTCCAGAAAGAAGAGAGCAACCGAGCCTGACCCTACAGAGCTAATACAGTCATTGTACAAATGCCAGAGCCTTTCTTCCCCTCACTCCACCTCTCTGTGTTACCAGAGCTGAAGCATCCCTCCCATAGCACAATGCGTGGTGCACTTGTGCATACGTCCCTTCTGCCTGGTGCCTCCATCGGCCGGTATACACAGCAGGAAGCTCAGTTTTTCACATTTCTTCTCAATGTCACAACTGCTGAGCAGAAAAATGTCCAACAGCCAGAATGAAGTAGTATGCCACCGAGTGCATACAAGTCAAAGATGCAAGATGGTGCTTCCTGTACAGAGCCACACCTGACTTTGTACCCAGCGCAGGAATTTCAGAAACACTGTGGTGTTCTTGCCTGTTGATCACCAAGGGGATGCACCTTTTACCTAAAGGTCAGTCAGGAGAAAAGAGGAGGAGATCGACCACTCCTTCCCTCAAAGTCTATGTGCACTTTTAATGGCCACTAGGGGCTCTGGAGTAAAGGAAGGGAGTTACATGGTATATGCTTGGTAATACATTACTGGCAGAAGGGGGAGGTTATTCTTTTGGAAAAAAAAAAAAAATCATGGAAGAAAACTCCAACTATGAAAACAGAAAGTACACACACAAGGGGAAACACTATTGTACAGTAAGGTAGCGATCATAGAAAACAAAAAATTTCAAGGCAGGCAAATGCAAATAACATCTGCACTCCTGCACTTTTCTCATTCCCCAACTTAAATGAGTTTTCCAGTCCACTGCTTGCTCCCCCTTCTCAGAGTTTAATTTTGAATTCTGTGGGCTGCACAGAGGCAGAGACCCCTGAGGATTTGAAGAGTGCCTTCAAGATAGTGTCAGGGTCCACTTCAGCTGGGGGATTTGAGGAGGCGCTTGCACTTGACCGGCGTGGTTCCCCTTCCTTCTTCACTGAAGGGGTATCACTCAATCGGCTGGAGGATTGGAAAAAAAAAAACCAAGCAGTATTTAACCTCTCATTATGAAATAAAATTTAACACTATGTCTGCATTTACCGTTATTGGTGTTGCCCTCTTACCAATATTAGAGATAAAAGTTTTAAATATGCTTTCCTCACAAGAAAACTTCCTCATCTCAGACTCATTTTGAACCTCAGGGCTGCTAACACTGAGTCAAGCTACATTGCACTCAGCTGAATACAGAGCACCACAGAGAGGAAGACAAGGAAAAATATTCATGGGACAACAATTTGCCAGCTGTTTCCCTCCCCTCAGGTTCTCCTCAAAACAGAACCTGCAAACGTGTTTGATTCTTCCCCCCACCCAAAGGACACTTACAGCAATATAGGCTGGTCTGAGGTGATGACATTCCCGTTCATATGAAGATTGCATTTCATTGGTTGACCTAAACAAAAAAACAATAAAAAAGTCCTTCTATCAGAATTGTGGGAAGGCAAGAGCCCAGAAATACCACACAACAGTGCAAGTAATAGAGTTCCGCATGCTGGGGAAACATGAGAAAGAACAGTTTATACCTCTTTTGTTGCAAAATCACAGCAACAGAAGAGCCACTGAAACGCTCAGTACTATGTGAAGAATCACACTAATTAAGAAGTTACACATAGGTACAAAACCCTTAGCAGAGACACAAGAGGACCTCCTATTCTCAGCTGTCTGCTGCTCATCTGACATTCATAACATGTCACTCATCTAGAGAAAGAAAAAGCATCTATTTCCAGCTAAAAATTAACAGCTAATTTCAGTCTATAACAACATTGCAGGTGGATCCAGATTAAAAATTGCATTGTTCAAATTCTATGGAGAAGCTGATACTAATTGTTTTACAAGTCCAATTCAAAATGTCTCTGACTACGCCTTGAGACTTTTGCAAATACCAGTGTTATTTGTACTTTCCAAACACCTACTCCGTAAGCAGGTGAAGCTTTCCTAAGGACTATCAAGCTCCTGGCACTGGATTAGAATCAAAAGAAATTTCATCTGGAAGTTAGACCAGCAGACTCACTGGGACCCTGCCTCTAGCTTTGAGCATTCTATTTCCAAGAAAAAGCTGTTTGGTTTTTTTTAATTTCACTTAAATAAACTGTGCATATATTCAGCTAGTTACACAGGAGCGTATTACATGGTCTACCTCAAACTGGTTTCCTGGCACTTCCTTTCTTTTGGTAGCATATGAGCATCTGAGATGCTTTTAAACTCTCCGCTGAGGTGGAAAAGTCATCGTTGATTTATCTATCCGAAATGCAACTCTGGTATCCGACTTACCGTCTAAGCATCTGTTGTTGTATTTCTTATATGCTGTGATAGCATCTTCTTTCTTCACAAATACTACCTCAGCCACTCCAGGGTGCACCAGCCGGGCTCGCTTCAGAGCACCACACACACAGAATAATTCCTGAGTGCAGAGAGTTACAGTCATGACCAGAGTCACATCAAAGGTACCACTTCAACCAAAGGCACCGAGAGAGAAAGGCTTGGTTTCCTAATTCCACCACCCATCCTGCTTAAGTAAACACACGGCAGAATCTTGACACTTGTCTTACTGTGTTTGCTATGATATGAGTACTGGGCATTAGTAATACAGGTTGCACAAGCAGAGAAGTTCAAGGCCAGTACTCTGTACCGTTTGTCACACATGAAGACCAGGCTCATTTTCAGCCTGCTGAGAATGGAAGCACCTAGACAATTTGGATCGGGGCGTAAGTTCCAGGAGAACTTGGCGTGAACTCTTCTAAGTGATGTCAGGTATCTCAGTACATCCCAGAAATGGGATTTTGTCCCATCTTCTTAAGCACACACTTTTTCTAAATAAGTGAACAAAATCCAAAACAATCAGTAACCCTCAAAGTTTTTGCAAGGAAAGCAAACCTACGTCATACCCCTCTTCACTGCATTCACCATAGATCAACTGATTTATCAAAAGAGGTAGGGTAAGGGAAGGAAGTGTCACTCATCCACAGTTTGGCAGTAAGCAACACTCACAACAATGTCTTCCTCTGTGACTCGAGGATGCAGATTGTTTACGGTCATTTTTGTGCCTTCCAAAGGACTGAACGCCAGCTGCCAACACAAACAAATGCATCACAAAAAAGGTCAGTAATGCAGCAGGCAAGACAACACAGCAGAGAAAGCATTAATTAAAGTCACTAAAGGGATGTCTGGGAAAGTCTGTACACACACACACACGCAGGAGCGTGTTTACAAAAACCCCAGCTCAGCTGATGGTGAAAAGGAGCCCCTTCTCCATGCTCATTTCTCTCTGAATAACTTTTCTCTTTCACTCCCAAGTATAACACTAACTTAATCCGCACACATACACAGTGCTCTCTGGTCATGCCCACACTTTTAAGCCTGTGTCTTTGCTGCATTCTACACCAGGCAGCAAACCACAAAATATGGCTCCAGCCCCTCAAGAGCATGCTGAACTCCACATGCCCGGGAACACCAGGTGGGTTACCTAGGCCCAATATCAGGCAGTTTAGCAAAGCAATTCCAGGCAGGTTGTCTACAAATTGCCTGAGAAGTCTTGTGTGTACAGCAAGAAGCTGTATTTGGAAGAATCCTGTTTTTCTCCTTGCTAACAGGAGCAGACAGACAACATACCTAGTAGTGATAAAACACTACTCCTAGGGACATGGAAGCCACCAAGGAGTCTCCAAACAACTGCCACCTCCCTGTAACATGGATTCCTCCAGAATTCCCAGTCTCTCAAACTCTGAAGAAAAGGATGTTTAGACAGGTTTCAAATGCTTGGGACATGGGTTGCAGTTATCTGAATAAGCCTGATGGAATCCCAGAAATAATGGTGGAAGGCAGGCAGCAATGAGCCGCTCACATGGCCAATGAACAGCAAGTTCCAGATGTTTCAGAGACTTCTATAAAGAGCATCTCCCACTTCCCTGAGCTCACCTCAACAGGTGCTGGTTCTTTTGGAGGCTCTTCCTTTGTCACTAAGGTCCGGGACACGTTTGTCAAGGCCTTTGTCCGCATAGGAGAGGGAGGTGCAGGTGGAGCTGTGTACGTATCATTCTGGACCACTTTAGTCAGCGGAACAGTCTTGGACAGAGAGAATTTATTGCCACTCATCCCAGTCTACAGGAAGAAAGAATAAAATATCTCTGAGAGCTGCAGGCTACAAAAGCCATCCTTCTTTTTCAAGCACCAACAGCAGGAGAGTATTACTAGCACTGCAGGTCCTTCCCGGTGTCAAAACTGCTACAGTGCTGGAGACCTTCAGCTCTGGGACAAAAATCAACTAAAGTTTCTGGGCATAAACATAAAAAGATATGTTTATTCCAAAAGAGCACTTCTCTCACTAACGAGCATTTTTTAGTTTCATATTGTTTTTAAATGAACTTTACCAGTGTGACTTGAATTTGAAAAGCTCCTTTTATCCAAAGATTTTCAGGTACTTTACAACGTGTTCACAAAGATTGCTCATTAACAGTAAGATTGGGCTGCCCTAGTACAAAGAGCAATAATTCTTCAGAAACACCAAGCTAGGGCACACAAAGACATGGAGCACAACCTTTCTAGTTGGAACTACACCAGTTTAAAGCCAGACTAAAAATTGTGCTTGGCAGCTGCTGTGAACACTGGAGATAGCCCATTTACTCCTGAAAAACAAACAAACCAGAACAACCCATAAGGCTGTTTTTAAGGATCACAAATGGTTAGGAGCTCTATTCTGAATATCCACACGAGAAAACCACCATGGGATAATCACTGCATGAGACTGACTGTGTGATGGTAAAACCACATGAATCTGCTTTTTCAGAACCACAGAATAATTTAGGGGCCTTATCCAGTTAAACTCTGAATATCTAAGAATGGTGATTTCACCGCCTCTCTGGGTCCCTGTGCCAGAAGCTGATCAACACCCTGATAACTGCACAACTCCATCACCAAACTAGAATTTCTTTTGCTGCAACACATTTGTTGGTTCGCCTTCTCCCTGTTCACTCCTGAAAAGGACCCGGGTTTTGCCTTTTCTATGACCACATATTAGGCAGTGAGAGCGGACAGATCTCACTACAGCCTTCACTTCTCAGCCTTAAGAGACACTGCGCTCTCACCCTCTCACACATCATGCGCTGCAGCCCTCTGACCACCCTCTTGTACTAGCTCCAGTCTGTCAGTGTCTTTCTTGCATCACACAGCCCCAAAATAGGCACAGAACTCCAGGTGCATTCTCAGATGGGAATAATTATCTTCCTTGATTTGCTGGCTACAATCTTACTAACATACAATCTACAGTTGGCCTTCATTGCCAGAAGGATGCACTGCTAACTCATTCGTAGTGTATCACTCAGCAGGACCCCCAGGCTCTTTCTTAGCCAGTCAGTTCTCAGCTTGAGTTGCAGAGGGTTATCCCATCCCAAGAGCAGGACCTCGCATTTGTCTGTGTTGAAATTCCATCTCCTCCAGAGCATCAGTACTCCTCAACAAGCTGCCAACTAAGATTCTCCATGGCAAGAGATTTCCTGCTTTGACATCCAGTCTCTAGAAAGAGCAGAAAGCTTCCTATGCTTGCTTGCTCAAACAATAACCAGATAGGTTCAAAGCACTTCCCCAACAAGAAGAAAGTCAAGAGCTAACAAGCAGCAACCTGCCAGGAAGGGAGTAAGCACACATTCTGGCTGCAAAAGGCTTATAAAACCACAGTTAGCCTACAAGGACTCTGTCCCAAAAACAACACTAGAAGCATTGGCACAAAGGGAAGGGTGGAGCGAAGAGCAAACATTTCAGGGGAAAGCATCGTTTACATACTTTAAAAGAACATAAGCCCTGTAAAGCCGCAGCCTGTGTGTCCACCCAATGTGAGCATGGCGTGGTGGGGACTGTTCAGGTAATCCCTTACCGCGTTGTGCAGGAAACTGTTTGTGGTGGTGATTTTCATCTGTTTGCTAGTAAGAGGAGAGACACTTTCATCATCATCTTCCATGTCATACAGACCCTGAAGAGAAGCAAGGTAATAGTTTACAAGCAGGCAGATTTGACCTAGACATTTCCAAAATAAGTAATTTTCTCCTGTCTTCAGCCTTCTTCAGGTAATGAACATGACTACACTGGACTTTACTCCTGTCCTTGCAGCTTGGGGACACAGAGCTGAAGGCACAGAAGTCCATTTCAAAACATCAGTGTAAAAACCATCAAACTTCTCCAGAAATGCCATAGTAAAGCTGCTTCCCTAGGTGTACTGAAACCACACATAGATTTCTCTAATCCCTAGACCTCATCAGAACTGATGAAACCACATTAACGGAATAAAGCCTCAGCATCTTGCTTTTTAGCACCCTGCTACCTTTAAAGTTGATGCCTGTGCATGTGATTTTTTTTTTTTAAATTAGTTTTTTATTAAATGAAGCAGGTGCCTGCCAAATACATCTGAATTGAGCGTTCCTTTTGAATAGCCTGCTTTCCTCAGCACAGCACACATCCATCTGGCACTAGAAAACACTGCACTAGGAAGTTTACTGAATGAATAATTAATTTCCCAGTTCAACTTAACACTCATAGCCCTGCCTTAAAATACTGAGGCAAACTCCCACACAAATGTTTTTTTCCATAGACTCTGAATAATGTTAAGAAAAAGTCTATACACATATGGCACTGCCTAGAACACAAGAAGTCACAACTCAAACCAGCTTCCCATTAATTCAGTAGAAAGGTAAAGAAAAATGGAGGGATTAGCAATGAGAGTTTGCAAAATAAGTGGGTTTTCATAGTCAGGAAGATTCTGGTTTACAAACAAGAAGGCTGTTCCAGTCACAGAAATGCTATGAAGAAAAAAACCAAAAGGGATGGTAGAACAGAAGAGACGTGTGCGGAAAAGAACTGGGAAAAACGCTAGGCATCAGGACAACAGACTTGCGTTTGAGATAAATGAAATGGCATCAAGGCTTATACTGATGAGGTCAAAATAATGAAAACGCTTCCTTAAGTGACAGCATCCGGGATAGCTGAGGGCAGCAGGTCAACGAAGAGGTAACACACACAAATAGCCGAAGTTACCATAACTGAGGCCAAAAAAACCCAGAACATGATACCGTGAATGCCAGTTTTCCAGTATTTCAGGCAATATTTTATGTACACACACAAAAAAAATAAAGTAAATAATAAAACCATGTAATTACTCTCCGACAGCACCCAAGGTGGTAAGGTGGCTGAATGGCTGAGGGCTGTTACAAAGGCCTTTAAAATTGATCCCAGAAGAGACAGCACAAATTCTAGGGTCTTCCTCAAAGACTGCCTAATAAGGGATACGGCAACTTTGAAAGTACATCAGAATAGCAGCTAACATCCTTCACTATCAGGTTTCCAGCAGGAACCGACAGCTGTGATTTCACAGAAAGGTTATACCCTCTCCCATCTCACTGTAGAACATTTGACCATGTACAATTACATCCATTCTCTCAAGAGGCTGGCAGGATGGTGAATCAAAACAACCAACAACTTGATCTGATGTGGTGTCACTGAGAAATTTACACAAAGACATCAGAGTTAAGGGTCACAGTCCCTAGAAAAAAAAACATTAACACATACAGATAAAACTGAGAATACCTACTTCGCATTCATGTAACACACGAGGAATCAAGTTCAATTAGAGCAAATGAAAACCTCAATTACTATCAAAGTATCTTAAGCAGGCCAGAACAGGGAGCTAAGCTGTTAGAGAACTTCCAAAGGCTTTTCTTTCCTACTTAAAGATTTCTTTGTGCCTGCCAATGTTAATGGCCACCTTCGTTCCCCCCACAAAGGCAACAAATAAAGAGCACAAAGCAGGCACACACCTGTTTGTGTGTATGGTTGTTCACCACATTGATCTTCATTCCTGCAAAAGTGTCCAGGAACTGGAGCCTTCTGCTACAGTTAGAGAGAAAGAACGAAAGCATTAAACGCCACAGTCCACCAGGTCCCCATTTCAGAAGATCAGAGCTGTTAGCTGATAGCCTGAGACCACTTACAACAAAACTCACTCTCCTGCTCTTGAAACAGCCTAGCGCAATATGCTATTAGATAATGTCTGCGTTTCCTGTAATATGTTGAATATGAGATAGCTTCACTTAATCGAAGAAATGAAAACCTAAGGCCATGCAGAGAAACGGATTCAAATTACTTGAGTTTTAGTCCAAGATTAGTGGGAAAGGGACTTAACTCCAGCCCTGCCAGCACTGACTAGATCTACATTTCTGCCAACACAAAACAATGAATGGGGTAAATCAGTAAGTAAGCTTCTCTTCTTTCATGCTACAGGGAACCAAAGATACCTATTTCCATGAAACTCAGCAAGTTGGGACACAACACAATTTAATTCAGTTCTATTTCAAAGGAGAAGTATATACTGTCCCTTCACACCAGAACTGGAATAAGCTGTAGTGGAATAAAATGACACACAGGGTAGCGTAGCTGTCCCTTCTGGAGCTGTTACCCCATGAAACAGGAAAAGCACAAGAGAAGTGGTCAGGGAATGTAACTGTACTAATCAACAACTGAAATCCAGCAGCAACTCGCTCAAAAATGCCCTTTTAATTTTTGAAAAAGCTGGAAGCTGTCCATCACAGAAAAGAATGGGTCTTCTTACAAAAATACTCCATACAAGCAGTAAAATCTTCAGATTTGCACTTTCTCTAGACTGTAACTTACACCACAGCACCCTCGTGTTTCAATTTGCTACTCAATTCCGAAACAAGGGTACCTGTCCTACGGAAACACCAGCAGAGCTATGGAAATTCTTTGGGTTTCAAAGACTTTTTTCCTTCCTTTGTGAGAAACGAGACCACAGTACAGGACATTAGAGCTGTGCGCTGCATCTCAGATCAAGATACTTCAGTTTGATTCTGCTTCCACATTTGGGAAGAAAGGAGGGCCATGAGCAATTTGGAATTACACTGTAAATCTTTAAAAAAGATTAGATAACTGCTCATATGCACGGTTTTGTCTATGGTCTTAATCTGCATTATATTCTACAGTATTTTTTTCTTGCACTATGTTGTCAAACAGAAAGTACTATAGGTCAAACCAAGTCATACAAAAAAAAAATCAGGTCAGAGCAAATTGCTACTGTGCCAAGTCTCTGGAAACTATTTTAACTCCTAGAAACTTTGTAGAAAATGTTCAACTCCTAATGGCTGATGATGGTGATTTGGCTTAGGACAGCATAAGTACTAATTACCCTACTAATTAAAGGCTACCAAACAGACTACTCTATTGCTCTGCTATTAGCCCTTCTTACTGCCACAAGAGTCCTTTCTCTTTCTTGGGTCAGCCTGGCAGTAAAGCTGCCACGTAATGGGAAATTTCCTAGGCTAATTTACAGAAGAAATATTTTTGATACTCTTGAGCAAAACCCACAGCTGAGCAGAAAGCAGGCTCATCTAGGCATTCAAACTGATGAGAACAGGAGGTTTTCTGGGTACATGTAAGCACACTGTTGATCTTCGGGAGGAGGAGAATGAGAGAGGGAGGACAGAAACTTCAGTTATGTGCTTGGTAGAGATGAGGAACAAAACCACTCCTCAAACAATAATCCTGACAGACTGGAAACTTCTCTTCTAACTCTACCCACTGTACCTAACATACACATAAGGTCAGCAGTAACTGTTTCTCAGAGAAGTTTGCTAAGAATGAAGGTACTGCACACAGCAAAGTGAAATTAGAAAATTGTCAAAGGAAATCAGCAGGTTAGGGTGACCAGCTGATTACAGTGCAATTGAAATAAATCTTGAAAAAAAAACATGAAATCAGGCAACTCCCTGGAAGACAGGGCTCTCCTGAAAACCAGACAAATAGAAATAGAGAAATTGTAGAAGGGCTCATTGAATTTTAGATCTTCTTAGATGCAAACATAGCTGTCTATTCTTAACTGTGATCCCACCACTAGGATAAACCAATTATCTAGGCAGGACAAGCCACCACATGAGACTCGCAAAGAGAGGTGGTATAAGAATGACAAAAGATGCATACATTTTCTACGTATTTAGGTGGGAAAGAGACTACTTAACCATTCAAGACAACTACTTGAATGTTGACAGGAGAGCTGCTTTAGTCTTTACTGGGCCCAAAATTTAAATGAAAATTCACATGAAAGCTGGGATTCTACAAAAAGCCCCAAGCAGCTGCAAGGACACCCAAAACGCCCTGAATCCTGCCCTGCAGGCTGGACCGAACTGTCTCACCATCGCTCCTATTGTAAACAGGTGAACGTATTCACGTATTATCATTTCTACTGGACTGCTGTAGAGTAACTGAGGGGCTCGGAGGTGGGTTGCTTAACCTACTTGGATAGTTTTGGTGATTTTCACGGCTGGATTTACTGTCCCCATAGTTGGGCTGATAGCAGCTGGAGCGCTCCTTTTCAAGCTGATCTTCTCTCTGGCATCCACAACTTTGGTCACCTTTTCAGCAGCAACACTTTGCTGCTTACGGGAATTCAACATCTCTCGAGCATCCTGCACCTTCCCTTTGATTTTGAACCGAGCGTCCTTTTGAACCAGTTTTTCACGGGCATCTTTAACCCCCAGTTTGTGTCTGGCATCAGTGAGTCCTATCTTCTGTCGGGCATCAAACGTCCGCTGGAAGCTGACAGCTGGTGATGATCTATTTAGAAGATTTTGCTGGATCCCAATGCGAGATCTTACACCTCCAAACACTGGCCTTGTGTTAAGCCTGGGGAAAAAAAGAGAGAGTTTCAGACATTACAAGATGTAATACAGTACCAATAAAAGTATTTGAGTTGCTACAAACAAAAGCTCATTATTACTGCACAGAAATCCATTCAGGTTAGATGTCCAAATACAACAGTAGATCTCCTAAGCTGTTTTATGCTGGATTTTACTTTCTACACAAACAACTAAGGAACTGATTTCCAAAATCCATCCTGAAGCTCACATTTACAAACTTAAGGGTCCGTCCTCAGCTGTGCTAAGGACATACCACATTTAAACAAAATTCATCAACAGCTCAGGTATTTTGGGGAAACCTTTGAAGACAAAGAGGAACAGAAACAGACTTTCTAGCTTTAGGACTGAGCAGGTCTGCTAAAGCATCTTTAGTAACACAATAATATGCCCTGATACAAAGGAAACATGGAACTACACATGATTTCAAGAATTCTGTGCAGCAAGTTCAGATTTGTGGGAGTGTAGAGACTTGGATTTTAGGAAGTACAAGCACCAGTACAAATCTCAGTTCAAAGCCACAAGTCTCAAAGTTGACTAACTGCCAGCAAGGATACTTATCAGTCAAATTACTTTGTAATTTGCCTCTTCTTTAATCTACAAACAGAACTGCTGCACTCAATGGCCTTTACTTTTTAAGTAGATCATCATCACAATACTGAGCACAGAAAGATTAACAGCCCACAGAAAGGACAACATTTGTACTTGTACACAACTATTACTAAGCAGCAGCTCATTACGAAGTGAAAGCTGAAACTAGCTTCTTGTTACAGGTCTGATTCACTTTTTCAAAATCTCCTCTACGAGGAAGCAGCTTGTCTAATTTTTTAATACAGTTCCTCCTTTAAGCATTTTTTAAGGTTTTCTTTTTTTCCCCATTGGATTTCTTTTTTTTTTTTTTTTTTAAATAAGATGACAAAGTGGTAAGAGAAATTTCAAAGTTAAGGTACTGAAAAAATATTCTTGCTGTCGGCTTTTTAAAATTCAAGATAAGCTACAGACGGCTGCAATGTTCATCTGCTTTCTGAAATGTACTGTCCAGTATTAAAAAGTCTAAAAGTCGGTATCTAGAATGTGTTCTAATATTCAAAAGGCTAACATCACAAATTCAAATGATGATGCAATTTGAATTAATCATACAGCTTTATATCAGTATTTCCTGATCTAACCCTACAATCTTAACATTATTTACAGTCGGGTATTTTCAGTGGAGAGATCTGTAAAAAAAGAAAAAAAAAGATGAAAGACTGAACCTCCACTTCTGCCTCTTTCATTCTTGTGTCCAGACAACTGGAGAGCAAGGACTGGGGTCCCATTTTATTACCTAGCTGAGATTCCTACGGCTGCTCTCTCATACAGCCAAAGCACACTAGCTGGAAGAAACAGTAGTATTATTAAGACCATTCATTAAAACATATCCAGAATAACACAGAAGACTAACAGTACCCATAAAGCAACAGCCACCGAACAAGACTTCCCTTGCAAAAGTATTAACTTAGCTATGTTGAAAGCATTCAGTTGGAGTGCTGCAGAAGGGCTTGATGAATGGTTCTTTTTAATGAGCATAAAAGAGGTCAAAGTAAAACCAAAACCGTATGTATCAGCATTTAAGCCAGAATTAGTTAAAACCCTGAATGACACGAACTAATGAAATTGGTTAGGAAACTCTGTACCGAAGATTACACTGTCTCTGAAGACTGGTATTTATCCTAATAAGCAACTCTTCCATAGAGAATTGCTTACCCTGTAACGGCATTAACTGTTTAGGCATTTTGTGCCACAGCACCTGAAATAAAAGGGAATCTCAAACATCTAATTCACTTTCCAGAACTCCAAGTTCTGGCTTGGCTATTTTGTGGAGTAGTACATTTTATAGGTGAAGAGTCTGCTGTTATTTCATCTAGACTACTGAACAGCATGGATATAATGATCTCAGTTTATTCAGTTTATCCAGCCTTCACAAAGTCAAGTTAGCTACCTCAGAGATCTTACAAGGTGAGCTAAGCATGACAGACAAGAGAAATGCAAGGCATAAAAATTCTTATAGTGCAGCAGAGGAATTATTGTTCAGCAAATAAAAGCAGGAAGAATTCCTGGATGAAATGAGAGTTAAGGAGGGATTTGAGAAATGAGAAAGGAGGTGCTTGGCATAATAAGCAGCATAAGACTGTACAAATAAGCAGCGTAACATGAATGAAAGCACAAAGCCAAGGCCTTGTCTAGACTAGGATTTAAATATGCGTTTGAATGTTTTACCAGTATGCGTTAGCAGGTAACTTTCAAAACACTACTCTAGACATGTAAGTGTAGACATTCAGAGTTAAAACCTAACATTCCCCAATGCCCATTAAATTAAAAACCAAAACCAAACCAAAACGGAGCACACTTAGCTAATACAGCTGGGGAGAAATCCATGAACAAGATCTTCAGAAGTATCACGAGACCACGGCAAAAGGGAAGATGAAAAGCTACCAAAGGAGAAGCCAGGTAAGAACTGCCAACAGCCGCACTAGAGTAAGTGGCCCAGCCTACCGTGGAAGACATCTGCCGTACAAAGAAAGAATCTAATCTTGTAGCTAATACACACTCCGCGCAACCATTTCAAGCAATCTGTCAGAGTACCATTAACTATGCTACAGAGACTACATTTTCCATGGGCCAGGCAGCAATTTTGCTGAAGCCATCGCAGCCTGAAGCCTCGCCTGTGCGGATCCCCATCAGCTTCGCCGGCGTTAGGGCTCCCGGTGGCACACCACCACCTCCCACGGCTATCCCACAAAGCGACCCACCGCTTCTGGGAGCTGCGGGGGGGACCGGGCACCCCCAGGACA
>NW_009596679.1:16294-16545 GCF_000690535.1 Cariama cristata
GCTCGGTTAATGGGCGGGGAGAGGGAGGAGGCAGCAGGGAAAGCGCAGGTCGGAGGCACTAGTGAAGCGACAGGCTGTGCCCAGGAATCTCGAGAGAGAGATGAAAAGGGCCCGAGAAGGGAAGGGGAGAGGCGGTGGGCAGGCCGGCCCTGCCGGGGCCTGAGCCCACGGTGCAGCGCCAGGCACAGGGGGTGCAGGGGGGGGACGGGGACAGGGACAGACCCCCGCCCCAGCCTGCCCCATCACTGACT
>NW_009596679.1:16645-16950 GCF_000690535.1 Cariama cristata
GTGGGCCCCCCAGCCTCCGGAGCGGAACGACCAGAAGGGAGAACGGAGGAACTACCGGAGGCCGCCGGGCCCGGGACACTGCCCTCCCGACCACTTACCTCCCTTTCACCGTCACACCGCGTTTCCGTATGAGCTCGTCCAGAGAGAGGTCCGCCATCTTGTCGCGGGGCCCAACGATAAGACGCAGCGAGCGAGACCCGGACATGACATCATACCGCTTCCGCTCCTCGCCCCGCCTCCAGACGTAAGACAGCCCCCGCCTCCGGCCCCTCCCGAGGGCGCGACGCGGGGAGTTGGGGCGGGGA
>NW_009596680.1:0-446 GCF_000690535.1 Cariama cristata
CGCCCCTCTTTTTTTTTTTTTATGTGTGGTGTGCGCGTCTGTGCGTTGTTGTTTTACCCCCCCTGCTCCCCCCTTCTCCTTTGGAGAGGCTCAATTTGTAGCCTATTATCCTATAGGAAAATGTCCCATTGAAAAGTATGAATAGTTTCATTGGGCCTAAATTTTAATAATGCGGGTCAAAGAAAAGAGGGGCAAATAAAGAGGGGATCGCAGCTGGTCCGAGAGTGCATTATTCGGTGTCACCTGCGAGCGGGATCGCCGACAGACCCCCTATTCATTTGCCTAATTTTGGTCAATTTAACAAACTTCAGGAGAAATTATTGTGGCATTGTTAAGGAGGGTAAAGCTTTCTGATCGAATTAACAGCATGTTTTGATCCGGTAAATGTCATTAAAAAGAAAGAAACAATCGCGTTTAAAGGGGGGCTCCGAGTTAAACGCGCCAAG
>NW_009596681.1:0-18313 GCF_000690535.1 Cariama cristata
TCTGAGGAGAACTGGAGGGAAATAGGAGTGGCAGTTGCCACAGTGCGTTTGAGGATGATGGTCTCACACTGTTCTTCATCCAAAAGAGATTCACAGCTATGAGCTATTGTATTCTACACGGGTATTGTATTGCCTAGAATCCGTTAGTCACTAGGATCTAGCTTGGATGGAGAGAAGGTTCAAGTGAGTGCCTTAGGCCCAGGCCTCAGGCGGTGTTGGCCGAGATCAGTTGAGGCCGGGCAGTCTTTGGCAGAGCAGCATGCAGCCGGGTGAGGCTGGACTGGCGTTGGCGGAGGATGGTCGGGCTGGGCAGCAGCATTTGGCGGGAAGGTCAAAATGAAGAGTCGGAGGAAGATGGAGTCTGTCCCGAGGGGCAGGAGAAAGTGCCTGACACAAGAGTTTTGTGTGGGAGCAAGAGACTATACGTGTAAGGGGCTAACCTAAACAATTTTTGTGGCCCTCTGATGTTGGTTAGTTTGTATAGACAGCATTAATATGGGCTGAGTCTAGTGCTGATAGTAATTCTTTTCTTTGCAAAGTTATTGCTTAAGCCAGTTTAGCTAGGTGTTGAGGGTACATTTTAACATATATTTATTTTGCAAAGAAGTTACTGATTTGTAATAGGTAGGAGAATTGAATCAATTTGAACATAATTCTTTATTTGGAATAAACTTCTGCTAGACTCGTACAGGGAAAGTATATTGATTCGCTGTTGTACCACGATAGCTACTTTTGGTAGTTTTTAGAAAACCCACAATGGTTTGTATGTGCAGATGTTAAGATGTGCGACTGCTATTAACGTTTTTTTTTAATTGTGAATAAGGCTTGTGTGTGAAGCAGATCTTAAGTGATGAAGGTTTGTGGTGAAATACACGGATGCCTGAAGCACTTGTGAGACTCTCAGCTGATAATTCACACCCAAGTTCTGCTTGAATCTTTGCTACACGAATACTGAATCTTTTTATTTCTGCAGAATCTAGTACTACAGAACAGCAGTAACCGCAGCTATGGAGAATGCAGAGAATACAGAGGAGGAGAAGCCGACTGTAAGCAATGACGGCACAGACAATGGCCCTGAAACGGCAACAGAAGAGCAGCATATGGACTTCAGTACAGAAATTATGAGTGTGACTGAGATGGAACAGTCACCTGATAGTTCCCCTGACTTGAATGAAGAGAACACACAGGAGAGTGAAATTCCAAATATTGAAAGTTTACAGACAACAGATATTGAGGCTTCCTTCCCTCCAGATTTTGACAAGTTCTGGAAAGTAGTAGAGGACAACCCCCAGGATTTCACAGGATGGGTATATCTACTACAGTATGTAGAGCAGGAGGTTAGTACCTGCCCCCTTTTTCCTTAGACTTCCAGAAATAAACAAAGAAAACCAGAACAAGTCATGGATATTCCAGTGACAAATCTAGAACTGTACGTCAGGCTTTCGTAGATACTGTGTTAAGACAGTTACCCTTGCCAGTGTTGTCAGCAGAGATCACAGAATAAAACCAATTGTTTTTCAGGCAATGTTAAAACAATAATTGTTTTTAAAATAACATGAAGGTTTTTCTAAGGAAAGGTTTCATTGCTTTTATTGTCTATTTCTTGCAGAACCACTTACCAGCTGCCAGGAAAGCATTTGACAGGTTTTTCACGCATTATCCGTATTGCTATGGCTATTGGAAAAAATATGCAGACCTTGAAAAGCGACATGACAACGTTAAACAGTCCGATGAGGTATGTAGGTGGCTGGGCGCAGCTCTTGCCATTGGTCCTGTTAGCCAAATAATGACTAACGTACCACAAGTCATTTGGCTGCCAGTACCTGCCCTGTATGGTCAGGTTTGTAGGGATTTTGTTTGCACTTGTCACGTCTGTGGCATTTGTAGCTAATGTTTTTTCTCTTTGTTGGCAGGTGCGTTAAACCTCTACAGTTTGTCAAGCTTTGCAGTGCAAGCCTCTGTATTACACTGCAGCTTAACAAGTAGGGCAGGGCTTTTCTGTCACTTACGTTTATTACTCATTTTCAAAACAATATAGTTGGTTTGCTGGTCACAATTGCTACATCTTATTGCATTTTTGGTCAGACGCTGTCAATGATGCTCTAATGGGTCTGTGCCCTATGGTCTGTACCCCAAAGCCTGCCCACACAACCTGATCAGAATGCAGGGACCGCTGCGCTTTGAAGATCAAGACTCTGCACGTGGAGATCAGAACATTGCCATGTTCTATCCAACCTCCACCCGAATGGTAATGGTAGATTATTTAAACAAAATTCCAGTAATTAGTATTTCTAAGGTTCACCGGATAACACAGTGTTGCCTCTCTATTAGGACGCCATTAAGTATTTGAAGTACAGTTCATGTTCTCTTCATAGGTTTATCGCAGAGGGCTTCAGGCAATTCCGCTTAGTGTTGATCTTTGGATACATTATATAAACTTCTTAAAGGAGACCTTGGACCCTGCTGATCCTGAAACCAGCAGTACTATTCGAGGGTAAGTTGGAAGCAGACTAAGTGATCCAAGAAGCCCACACATACAGTTACATAGAAGTGTAATGAGATGAGTATGTTTAAGCTAAGGGGTGAGCTAATAACAGCCTGCAGTTACTTTAAGGACTTTTAAGAGATGATGGGGCCAAATTCCATAAGAAGGGGTAGACAATGCAATGTGGTACAAGGGTCAAAAATTGTGACTTGAGAGCTTCAGACTAGACGTTAGGAAGTACTTAGTGCAGCACTGGAACAGGGTCCCCATAGAATTTTTGGAATTTAATTCCTTGGAGGTTTTCAAGGTATGGCTAGGATGCGTCTGCCTTCATCTATTGCTGCTGATGGTCCTGGTCAGTGTTGGGCTAAAGTTTAATCTGAAACCTTAACAGAACTTTAGCTGAAGCAGCTTCTAGCTGCATGATTGATGTATAGCTTTTGTGTGTTAAAACTGCAAAGGTAATGGTTTCAGAATCTTTACAAGATAGAAGTGGTAAAGTATTTTCTTGATTCTTGTGTTCCTGCAAGTGGCTTTTTCTGTTGCTTTTATTTGTTCTGCTGTGGTAGTGCTGGAGGGGAAGAAGAGTGAGTGCAAACTTTCTGAATTTCTGGACATCTTGCTACAGATATCTATCTAGAAAATACTTTGAAGAATTTAAGTAGTGAATCTAAGTGTGATTGAAAGTAAATGAGGATGCTCATAATCTTTAAATAAGAGCCAGAACTTTTCTTCCTTGTTCTGTCACTGCATCCAGAAACAACTGTAAAATTATTTCCTTTTTCAGAGCCTATGAACATGCAGTCTTAGCTGCTGGGACAGATTTCCGTTCTGACAGACTATGGGAAATGTATATAAACTGGGAAAATGAACAGGGAAACCTAAGGGAAGTTACATCCATCTATGACCGCATCCTTGGAATTCCAACCCAACTCTACAGTCATCACTTCCAGAGGTAAAGAGAAAACAAAGATTTAGTTAATGCTATGAATTTTGTAGCACATGCTAATTTACTTCTGTAAATGTGAAAATGTTCACTCACAACAAGAACTTGAAGTAATTATTTGGTTTTATATACTTACTTATGTACTCGTACAGTTTGACTGATTGTTTTAAAGTACTGATACACGTTTTAGGAATTTGGTTTTAGATAAATACACAAATTCTGCTGTGGAATAAGGGAAGGCCTTGGACTTGTGAGGAGGAAGAGAGGATGTCTTTGAAAAATCAGAATGAGCCATTTTGAACTTTAATTCCTCATGTGATGCTCATGTGTGGTGAAACCAATTTAAATGACTAAAGAGAAATACTTGGTTTAGAAATACAAGTTTGAGATAGTAGAATTCTGTATTAATATGGAGAAGTTAAGAGTTAAGAGGGAACCAGAAACCTTAGTTAAATTATGCACCAGTCTTCCCTGTAATTTCTACAGATCTTTTGGTTTTGCAAATAAAATATCTTCCTCTAAAACTGATCTTGTCCTTTGCCATCAGTTTTACATGGCAAGCAGACTGTCTTCCCTGCTGAAGTTCATCATCCTTTCATTTCCCTTTGGAATGTGAAGCTTTTGAGGTCTGATAGATAGTAGAAGTTGCTTTTTGTGTGTATGTTGTCAGAAGTTGCATTCTCAGTGTTGCTCTAGATGGAGAAAGTAATGCAGGACCTCAGTAGGATTTGTGATTGTGCTTTTGTTAGGCAGAGTATTGCAACATGAAACATCAAATTTGTGTTGACTTGTTTCTGACTGTTAGGTTTAAAGAACACATACAGAACAACTTGCCTCGAGACTTCCTGACTACTGAGCAGTTTGTTCAGCTGCGCAGAGAACTAGCATCTGTGAACGGCCATAGTGGGGAGGATGCGCAACCTGGAGACGACCTGCCCTCTGGTACCGAAGACATAACTGACCCTGCCAAGGTACATATGCAGAGGATGTTCTGTGGCCTTTCTTGCCTTACTGTGGCTGAAAGACGAGCTTATTTGCTTACAATTTACTATATCTGTAGCTGAGGCATTCTGATAGTTCTCTTGCATATCGCTGCTCTTTGCTTGGGTGATAACTGCTTTTGTCTACAGGATGTACCTTTCCAGTGTTTTCATAGGTATTGAAGAAATGGAGTTGAAAAATGAAAGAAGCGATGTACAAAACTGTAGGAATGAATATTAATTATTCCAGAGTAACAGATTAGGAACTGCCCAGCAACGGTCTGGGCGGGTTCATAGCCTCCACAGGCACATGAAAACTTGGAGCTGTCCAAGGGAATGGCTGACTGTGCAAATGTACACATACTGAAACCCAGTTTGACTTGGATCCAAATTCATCTTTAATCTCAATTGTCTTTAGCAGAAGAGCAAAACTTCTGATAGAAAAAAAAAACTCTACGAGCCAAGCCACCGTCCGGGCAGTACCCCATCCCTTTCCCTGCCTGTTCAGGGGAACATTTAATGCATCTGTGATACTTTTAATTTATCCATGTTACTGTAATCGTAAAATGCATTTACAAAGGTGATACGGTGTCTACCTGTGTTACATTTTTTAAAATTATGTTTTAGCTAATCACTGAGATAGAAAACATGAGGCACAGAATCATTGAGATTCATCAAGAAATATTTAACCACAACGAACATGAAGTCAGTAAGAGGTGGACTTTTGAAGAAGCGGTAAGTTTGTTTTTTCTGTGTAAGGCAGCATGCGCGAGACTTTTGAACATAAGACTGGGAGCTAGGAATTTTGAGTAACAGGCCTTCCAATGTAAACTGTTGTGGGGCTTTGAACAAAGATTGAGGTTCACTCCTCTGCCATTTTTCTTGTGAAAAGGCAACTTGTGAGGTCAACTCTGTCATCCAACGATTTAAGAATCTTTAAGCAGTATTTGGAGAGGCAAGATGGTGTATTGTTCACTAAGCAGTCTTTAAATATACATGCATGCTGTGTAAGTTAGTACTGCCTTATGCACCTGAGGTGTTGCGAAATAATAAGGGGATGAAGGTAATTCTAATTGAAAAGGTAAGCCTATCCTCAAAGGAGAATGAAACCTGTATGTTTTTGTGTTCTAACAGTACACTTTTAAACCTGAAATCAGTTAACTTTTCTTTTCCAAAAGTAGCCTTAATGACATACAGCTCCTATGTATAACATATAAAAGTAATTCATTAAACTAGTCATTCGATCATTGCAAATATTGAACTTTTTCTGTGTAGAATGAAGTTTGGTCACTTTTGAAAAACTTACCCGAGTTTTTAATTCTCAATCTTTTTTTTTATTTTTTTCTTCCTGGCAAATACCATATTGCATAACATGGTTCTTGTTTTAAATGTACTTTCTTTTTTTAGAAAGTACATAGTATTAAACAGTTAGGACAGATTTTCAGAGGCTCCTTAATGGGTTACGTGATGTCAGAACTGTTATGTTGCTACTTGCCCTTTGTTGGACTAGGCCAGATACCTTGTAAGCCGAAGGAACTCGAAAACAGAGTAGGTGGCCAGTCCTAGCACCGTAGAGTATAATCGAGCCTAAGGCAGGTGGGTTCCCTTTCGTGTTAGGCAGCAGCCTGCAGTGCCCTTACCAGCCCTGCATGTCACAGGGTCACTTTTGTACCACTTACCTGTTGTAGAAGGAAGCAGGGTGTGCAAAGCGTGGCCCTAGAGTAGGTGAGGCTCAGTATGCTGATGGTTATGTGAGTATAGGTATTCTTGGCTTGGGAAACCTTAAGCGCCAAATTGTTGAAACTTGGGAGAATGCTAAAACTGTGGACATGCTGCAGAAAATGTGTAAGAAACAGACTGTCCTCTCTTGCTCCTGGCCAGAATCAGTACCTTTTCTACCAAGAGAATATATCTGCTCTGTAGGTACCAATGTGCTGGATCTCTGAGGAATTTGAAATATAAAGTTAAATACGTCTTTGTAACGGACAGAAGTGAGGTAGATAGGCAACAGATGTCACATAAGTGATGGAGACCACTTAGACCTGTGCTACTGTTATTTTAGCAGGAACAGTGTTACCTGTGAATTTGTCAAAATGAGAAACAAATACGGGGTTCCATAGTAGAGCCCAGTGAGGAGCATGAAGGGGGTGATTGGCTTTAAATTTCAAGTGGCCTTGAAGAATTGAATGTTACTCTTTAACTATTGTAAGTTCTTTATCCATTTTTATGTACTCGTGTCTGAGATGGAACTGCGGTACAGGAGAGAAATAATCAGGTAAAATTAAAGATGAAGGAGAGAAAAGGCAAAAGATCTCTGGAAGGACGCTTTGCTGTGTTTTTGAAAGTGGTGTTTAAATTTTCTGTGCTGAATTCTGTCCCACCCAGCTCCTCTTGTAATCATCAATAAAAATGCAATCTTGCTAGCTGTTGGAATAGTGAGCTTAATGTAAATATTTACTCTGAAGTTCAGTTCGGTGCTCTTGTCTTTCCTTGTCATGATTCTCAACCAAATTTTGAATTTAATTTGTAGGATATGGGCTAGTACAACAGTAAGTACTTTAGTTGTATGTATGTATGTGGGCAATATTCGTTGTCTTTTCTACTGTCATTGTTACGTTGTGACCACAGGTTTGTAAGGGATTAGCTGCACTGAGTTCTTTCTCAGCCCCTGTAAACACTTGCACTCAAAGAGCTTTCTAGAAAAACAAGTTACTAGCCTAGAATGTAATTGTCAGCAAAATCTCTTGGTCAGTACTTTGGGTACCCCCAGCAGACTTACTTGACTAGATAATGCCATATCATTCAGAAGTCCTGTCTCTTTAAATGGCATTACTTGAATGGTGTGTGGCTGTTTATTTAGTCTTAAGCAACTTGGTGGTGTGCTTCTTAGTCATAAGTTGCCATACTGTGACTCTTGCAGATAAAGAGACCTTACTTTCATGTAAAACCTCTGGAGAAAATTCAGCTGAAAAACTGGAAAGAGTACTTAGAATTTGAGATAGAAAATGGCACTCATGAACGAGTTGTGGTCCTCTTTGAAAGATGTGTTATTTCATGTGCCCTCTATGAGGACTTCTGGATTAAGGTAAGGGAAGTGGTTTACCACCTATCTCCTACCGATTGCATACATTGATCTAGTGACTAACCTTTTGTACTCTTGTGGAATGTTGTTCATATATAACTATATCTGTTGCATTAGGAGATGGTCTGCTTGCAACCAGATTTGACTGCTGCATATGCCAACTTCGTTGCCTCTCTACGTCCTTCCTTACAGAAACTAGTCTAGTGGTTCAATAAAGGTGCTGAATGGGTTTAAACAAAAGAATTTTATCGTTCTGTCATGTTTTGAAAGACAAATACAAGCTTTAAACTTTTCAATCTCTGCTCTGTTTTCAACTATAGTATGCCAAATACATGGAGAATCATAGTATTGAAGGAGTGAGGCATGTCTACAGCAGGGCTTGCACAATACACCTCCCTAAGAAACCAATGGTTCACATGCTGTGGGCTGCCTTTGAGGAGCAGCAGGGTAAGAGCAATGCTCGTTTTTGCTGGGAGGGATTCTGTTTTTAAGAGACTGTTGGATGTCTCATATCTTAAAGCATCTTCACCGATGTTTTAGGCAACATCGACGAAGCACGAAGAATCCTGAAAACATTTGAAGAATGTATTCTAGGGCTAGCAATGATTCGCTTGCGAAGAGTAAGCTTAGAACGCAGACATGGAAACATGGAAGAAGCTGAACACCTGCTTGAAGATGCTGTTAGGAATGCCAAATCGATTAGTGAATCGTCGTTTTATGCCATCAAATTAGCTCGACATCTCTTCAAAGTACAGAAAAATCTTCCAAAGGCAAGAAAAGTGCTGTCAGAAGCCATAGAAATGGACAAAGTATGTGTTCCCTCTTTGCTCTATTAAACAAAAAAAAAGGTCCTGGTATTTTTCTCACTTTCTGAACCATTTTTTTTTTTTTTTAAATATGGCAACAATGATGACAGGAATTGTAACTGTATGTAATGTTTCATTACTACATGGAGACAACAGTCCCTCTAAACTGATGTTGCCATATTTGCTGTTTGCAATTTTTTTTTTCATCAGAAGCACAATGTGCTTCATGCCTTCACTTTTCCTTTTTAGAATCTTAAATATTATAGGCATGTTCACATCTCAAGGTGAACAAAATCGATTGTGTAGGCAGTACTTGTAGATCGTTTTGTATAACCACAGACATACTTGGCTTATTATTAGCAAAGTGTGACACCTGTTTTTGTAGCGTTGGATCACTCCTAATCTGTTTGTGAAACAAGCCAGGTCAAAGATGACCGATGTAAAAAGAAAATATTTTTATTGACTATTCTAGCATATATTTATGATGTAAACATTCTGGTATGCATCTGGCAAACGTACATTCAGTGTTAAATACCTAACGTGACAGATATAAAACTTCTAATACATCTTTTGCACAGGAAAATACGAAACTGTATCTCAACTTGCTTGAAATGGAGTACAGTGGCGACCTCAAGCAAAATGAAGAAAACATCTTGAGCTGTTTTGATAAAGCTGTCAATGGCGCATTGTCCATAAAAATGAGGATTACGTTTTCTCAGCGAAAAGTGGAATTTCTTGAAGATTTTGGTTCTGATGTAAACAAGTAAGATGTAATCTGTGCAGTGGCCAAATTAGGGTCACCGAAAGAGTGCTCGTAGAAGTAGTGGGGAAGGGGTAGAGTTAGTAGTGTCCATTAAATTGTTTCCTTGTGCCATCAGTTCTTTGTTGAGGGATAGCCGCTTTTCTAAACCAAATGCCTATTTTTCTATAGGAAACTCTTTTCAGAAAAGTACGCCTTTTTTTCTGAAATACCTAACATCTCACAGAGCAAAATTCTGCTGCCCGTAACTTCTTACTGTAGGTTTTTTTTTTTGCTAAGTCTTATAAAGGAAGACACTCCTCAAAGAATGTGAAGTGCTTTGTGACGCAGGTATGATTTGATATTCCATACCAGGCTTCCAAAACTGCATTGATTTGATTTTTATGTATTCAGAAGAAATAACAATGCTGTGTGCTTATGTGGGAGGATCACATACTAGAAGTGCAACTTTCTCATTAAATACTAGATAAACTTTTTTCCTCTTAATTCCCTTTTGTAAAACAAGCTGTTGTTTTTATTTACATTTTGCAGCTAAATAAGTTGGAAGGACTAACCATGAGTTAGTTTTTCTGCTTTGTAGGCTTTTAACAATAGCTGTCCTTAATTTCTGCTGACTCTGACCATTCTAACTTGCGAGGCAGCCAAGTGTTGCAAGTCTGGGATCCTAGATAGACCAAATAAAATGAATTTTTCAGTTCCCAAATAATACTAAAGCACAGAATAAGGACAAGAAACCGTTTTCACCAAGAGCAGTATTGACAGAAGCAGCGGTTTCCATGTGATACCTTGTAAACAGGGATGCAGCAGATGAACTGATACTTATCTAAAATTCCCACGGATAGCTAGGACTCTCTTGTGCCGCGTTAAATATACTTGTTCTTCCCATGTTGTTTGGGAAAAGGCTGTAGGTGCTACTTTGGAATTGTCATAGTTTTGTGTAATACTCATTTCCAGTATTCCTGTTCATTCCTAAATTATCGATGCTGCTGTGGAGGGCATCAACATGCAGCTGAGGGAGTGCAATCACTGGAAGGAGCAGCTGTATCAAAAATAAGTTTTAGAAAACTTATTTATTAAGGAACTTTTATAAAAACTGCGTGAAATGTGATAAAAGTTGAGGAAGTTCGACATTTCTGAGCTGACAGAAAATTCTTCACTATGCATTGTGGAATCAAGTTTTTTGGCTTTCCCATCTTCATGGTGGATCACTGATTAAAATTTGATTATGATTGACTTTGTTTTAGAATGTTTTTGTATTTTTACAGTTTCAAGTAGACATTTTAAAATGGTTGTTCATGCGTTTAAAATGTTTACATGAAAATGGTGAGCAAAGCTTTATTTCTTTTCATCTCCTTCAGGCTTCTGGATGCCTATGATGAACATCAAGCACTTCTAAAGGAGCAGGATTCTTTGAAAAGGAGAGCAGAGAACGGGTAGGAAGTCTGTTCACCTGAGAGTGTCAACTGTCTTGGTAGATGATGCAGTGTGGGGTCGCTGGGACACGTACTACACTGAGCTATAGCCTATACAAAGCACTTTGGAAATGCTTTAAAAATAGTTCAGAGAACAATCTCAGTGACTGTGGGTTTTTTTCTTTATGAATATATATACATTTATTTTTCAGCTTTAAACCTACTGGTTGCAAGAACAAAACCACTGTTTTTTAATCACTTAAAATATAAACTAAATGGGGCTATACTGTTGGCTAAAATATTTGGAAACGGATTTATTGGAAGATAACTTTTTGAATTATGTATCACAGGAAAACTAAACAGTACTGGTAAAAATAAGTCAAACTCTAAGCAGAAATATGCTTTTTCTGTCTCAGTTTGAGCACCAGAACAATTAAAAAAAACAGACTATTGTTCTGAAGCACAATACACTCCTGTCTTTCTCTAAATCAAATTCTGTCACCCTTTTGGACAGGGCACCAAGTTTGAAAATATTACTTACCGTTATGTGTTGGAACGTTTCCCACATGAAGACACGCTCAGGGTTTAACCAAAGATACCATTTACAAGCATATCTTAACTCCACAGGTCAGAGGAGCCAGATGAAAAGAAGATGCTCACAGATGACCCAACTTTGGCATCAGCACAGATGATGGATGGAGACATGCAAGTCAATCAGGCAGCCTATAACTACAATGCCTGGTACCAGGTAGGCATATGCTTGGTTTCTTGGTTTAATGTGCGCATTCTGAATGTATGCACGTTGTGATTGGGCCAGGGTCAGTTGGCAAGGAAAGCTTGGAGTAAAAATTTAGCTCCTGCTTTTGTTGATTCCTCTGTGGCCTGTTACGCAAGTGTGAAATATTTCTCTCTGTGGAGCAAGATGAGCAGTTTGGTGGCTAGCTCTTCATGTGAAGGGACATGTGACAGCAGTGAAGGACATTGCTGGCTAAGGGCAATAGACCTGTTGTGTGCTGAAATGTTTTGCCAAGGAGACTCGCCTTGGGATGCCAATTCACCGTGTGTTTTGGTCGCTACTTTTTCCCGTTAGTAGTTCCTGTACCATCTCAGTACGGGTTGTACTGCACTGGTACACGATGCGTGCAAAATCAGTCTGTCCAGTAGCTTGTCTTTTGGGGCTAGTTTTGTATGGCATTTCATTCTGTCCCCTGTAGGGGCTTAAAGAGGGAATCGGTAATATCATACCTTGGTTTCCTCTTCTCGCTCGTGGCAGCAGCAGCCTCCAGCACACGCTCTGCCTGCTTCGACACTGATAGTCGCTGTTGTGTTCTGGCTGTCCAAGGGGCGGGCTGTAAGTCACTGCTGCACAACCTGCCTTTCTGCATGAGATGAATACGGGTAGAGGTGGTTACTGCTGGTGCCCCTCAGCCGGGGTGAGCGTGACCTACTGCCGCCTTGGAATGCTGCTGCTTCTGAGCTGTGCGTCGTAGAGGGTCCAACTGAAACTTCTGCTGAAGCAGTTTATTGAGAACTGTTGCTTAGGCTGTAAGGAGCCTACCAAGGTGGTGAGAACAGTATTTGCAGGTGGGACACAAACTAGCTGTTGTGTAACTCTGGCTTAGAATTGCCCACATCAAAGTCAAGCATTCTCTCCAAAGTCAGGCAGTGAAACGTGTCTAGCTCAGTGTGAGGAAACTCTGCTCAGCACTAGGCCAGGAAAAATGCCCCAAGTTTTCAACCACAGAACCATGGGAATAGCAGACTTACGGTGTCGGTGGAGATCTCGGTCCTGTGGCTGACGTGGTAACTCCCATCACTGTCTGCCTTCTGTGTGTTTCACAATACACTTGAGAATAGCAGGCAGAAATGCTTTGTGAAGGAACGGAGACATTTGTTCACGCTACCCCGAGAACTGCTGGTACCTGAGCTGAGGTACCGCTAGTCGCAGTAATACCACCGGAACAGTCCCAGTGACGGTCTCTGCTAGCTGCAAACTGATGGCTTCAGAGGGGGCAGCAACAGGGCACTTCAGCTGTCTGCCCTGGCTCTCTCATCTTGCGGGGTGTGCTGTGACAGTGGACGTGGAGCTAGAACACAGACAATGCATCCTTCTGTTACCTTCTGCTCCCTCGCTTTGTCCTGCCTTGTCTCAGAGTCTGTTGAAAGGCAAGTGAGGTGCCAAAGAGGGGGTCTGAGGAGCAAGAGTGAACCTCTGACCTGTCCTGCATTGGAAGACTTGCCACATGCATGTTTGTTAAGTGACTAAAAACGTTACAGGCAACGGTACCAGCCTGTGCGCTGACCCCGGTACAAACCTGACCCTGGGCTTGCAGCTGAACTGTATTTCAGCTCTGCCTCCCTAAGCAGGCTGACCTCCAGCCGATCTCCGAGGTGGTGCAGAACTTCACAGACCTTGCACGGCCAAGGACCACCCTCGCTGGTCCCACTCCTTGTACCAGGCCCAGCTGCCGGCTGCGTGGGGCACCTCGGTGGAGAGGTTCCGGGTGTGACACGGGCATGGCAATGCCGGCCTAGTGAGCCATTACAATGACAAACGGGTCAGCTTCCCTCTGCCTTTCTGGAACGAGGGACAGGTTGTTATCGGGTGTCCTTCCTGCAGTGCGGGTGTTCTGACTTATGCCATCATGTGGTTTTGTTTGGTTTTTTTTCTAGTACAATTACCAGAATGCATGGAATTACGGACAGTATTATCATCCAACTTGATCCGAAGAGTGAGTGAAGTTCACTGTGCTGCAGTTTCAACAAAGATGGAATAAAAAAATTTATTTTTCTAAATTAGGGATGTGAAAGAACTGTTGTTAAAACCTGCTTTTTGGTCTTTTGCATGTGAAATGAGCTGATGTTCACAGGGTACGTGTGAAGCAAGATTTGTGTGCTGGTAACTGATAAATGGTATTTCTGTACAATTCTAATTTACCATAAATGCTTTTTTTTTTAATTCCCTGCACTAATTTATGGAGATATCTGAAGAATTTTTTTCAGTCTCACAGTGATTCCATAGATTTAATCAGTCAAGCTGTAGGGTTTTGGGGTTGGTTTGGTGTTTTGGTGTTTGTTTTTTTTTTTTTTGCCCCCAAAGCCATTCTGCTGCCCAGTGCTGGCCACCACGGCTGCTGCAGGGAATGCGCAGTTGGGGACAGCCACCAGCTGAGGAGCAAGGCTGTCCTCTCCTGCTTTGTGCTCCAACTAAAATGTCATGACCTGCTTCTGTCACGAGATCTTTTCCATGCCCCAGCGAGCAACTCCCGGACTGCTTTCTGTTATGTTTGAAACTCTTCGGATTACAATGGCAGCCTTTGCAAGCTGCAATATGTATTTTCTATTCTATGTGGGGGTCAAAAATTAAAATGCAGTGCAAAATGATGTTGCATTCTTTTTTAAAAAGCACAAACTGTGTTTGGGATGATTTTTGTATTTAGAGTTTTTCATGTACACAGTGTGAGCAAACTTTTTTCATTTTGATCAAAGTGATCATTCCCATTTTTGTAATAAAAACAAGGAATTCAGTAGTCCTCTGAGCTTTCTTGGATTGCCTTATTCAAGCCAGGAATAAGAACGCCAAGAGTTCAGTTCAGCACCCGTCCTGGTCAAACAGACGCCTGCGGCTGGGACACAGGAACACCTCGGGAGCGTTTGGGGCATGTACGCTTCTGTTCTGGATGGGGGTGGGTGGCGGGCCTGACACGTCTATAAAATGCCTTCAAAGGGGAAATGTAGTGGATTTTTTTTTTTCCTAACTTAAGCAATGCCTAAACTATAAGTGTAATTTTTTTTTTCCTCTTCACAGTTTTAGGTGAAACTAAAAAAACAAAAACTGAGCAGCTGCAGAGGAGATAAAGCTGAAAGGGAGGTGCGTTGCTGAAGCCTTGAGCTAGGTATTGAAATACAGGCTTTTCAGTAAAAGATTGCTCAGTAGTGGAAGGGATAGTAACAACGGCCCTAGCAGTTCTAGATGGGTCTGCTTCTCCTTTGACCGTTTGCTGGAGATCTGTGCACTTTTTCCCTCCATAGTAAGAGAAAGAAGTTTTAAGGTGAGCATACACACAAAAAAGTGAAGTCACTTGCATGTATAAACTATGTTTTCTTTAGTGGTATGTTACTGTACAGCAGTTGGGGGGCAGGGAAAACAGACTTGATTTCAGTACAAGGCCACATTTGTAACTATATCCTGAAGTTACAAGAGCAAAACTGCATTGTCAGAAGCTTTCTTGATCATAAATGGATTTCCAGCAGCAAAGGAAACTCTTCACTTCATTCAATATCCACCAATTCCACTTCAAAGAAGAGTTTTGCATTTGGTGGAATCCTGTTTGCACACGTTAAGGAAGCTTAGAAACAACCAACCCCAGCACACAGTTAACAGACCAGCTGACGTCAAGGGATTTGCCACCTGTTCTCCGCTTTCTCCCATATCAGCTTTATATTTCACTGACCTGTTTTAACATCCTGCATTCAGGACGGAACCACAGCTGCTGTCTAACAGGAGCTGTCAGTTCCAGTTCTGCAGATACAGCTTTACTAAGTCGTGCTTCTCATTATTCCCGTTCCTCTTAAGATGAGCAGCAGTCTTACCTGAACTGCCTAAGCCTTGTCTCTGTTTTTGGGACACAGGCACTGGTCTTCCTCTGGAAGGAGGTTAGACTGTCCTGCCATGCGACAGAGGGAAGCAGAATGTCTGAACAGTCCTTTAAATTATCATGATGTAGGATTTGGACCAAAGAGAACAATTGCTTCCCTTCCTCTTGAAGTGCTGGTAAAACCAAAACGTGACTGCTTAAGACACTCTGCAGGCTCACTCACTCGGTCCCCTACTTCAGTTGGGTCCCAGAACCAGTTCCTGTAGCCAAGGTGTAACTGCCGTCTCTGCAGTTGCAGCAGACAGCTTTGCTCCCCATGACACTGGTTACTGTCCCCATCGCTGCTGCGGGAATAAGCATGGGGCAGGCGCTAGAATGAAAACACAGGCAGAAAACAAGAGCAAGTTCTACTCTGCAGTACTCCCTACGGGACTTTTTCTTCAAAACACATGGGCAATTGCATCCCTCTGTTAAGTTCACTGAATGTTTTTATATTGTTAACATTCTAATCCTGCTATGAGTAACAAGCGGATGCCCCCCCTTATATCCCTGTCCATAAAGCATTTTATTCCACCCAGCATTTCCAGGTTACTTAGTGAGTAAGCAGTCATGGAAGGATACTTGGCATCGGGTTGCCCTTTCTTGCCATAGGCCCACTCGGGTTCAATTTCCAGTTGAGCCTTTTCTCCTTTACTCATCGTTAAGAGAGCTTCATCCCACTAAAAAAACAAACCAAACAAACATCAAAAAAATACAGCGGTCTTACAGAGCTTAACAAAAAGTGCATTTCGCGTGCTTTTCCGGTTTGCTCCTGTGAACACCCATGCAATACCACCTCATTCTCTCCAGCATGCTCACCCACCCCAGCGCGCGCTGTGAGGTAGTTCCACGTCTTTTTTATTTGAGGAAACACTTCCCCTTGGCTGATGTTCCCTGCTCCCATGGTAGCCTGTACTGCTTTCACGTTGGGATGATACTAGTGAACCCATGAGGTAACGTGCTTGTTTCTAGTAAGTATTCACGGTTTCAGAATGTGTTTCAGAGCAGACCACCACACACAGTACCATGGGGCTTGTCTGTCTCTCCCTGCCTCGTGTTTCGCTCCCACTCTGCAGTATCAATGGATTAGCGCTTGTTTAAGGCTGATGCTTAGAGACTAGTTTTATTTCAGTGCTTGTCCCCCTTCCAAGACTCGCCCGCACGGCCCAAAGCCAGTATTCTGTTCAGCACCATATCAGCATTTCACAGGGAACAGCTGCTGCCCGCATCATGTCACTGCTGCAGGAAGGTTATCTGGCACCCACACAAACACGGGAGTGCTACGCCAAGAGACTAAAGAAAAACCCCGGCGACTGCTGCTTCTGCAGTACTGGCCACAAGCCCAGGGACGTTTTCCCCTTCCCAGTCCAGTTCCACCGCCCCTAAAGGCCTTTTTCCTGCACAGCAGCAGCATGGAAAATTATGCTGGGTTAGGCTTGTTTTGGTTTTTAAAGTCTGGTAAGCGCAAGATCCTTCTTGCACTTACCTTGTGCAGCCAGCTACCAATTTCACCGCTGGCTCAGCAGCAGCAAGACAGAGCGAGCATCTCATTTGCCTTGCACATAAGCTGGTACCTCCCAGACACACCGAGTTCACACCCGTGTCCCTGATTTCCAGAGGTAAGCAAACGGATGGCTGTGCAGCACACTCAATTCCTCTACCGCATGCTTCTAGTCTACCTAGATACTCCCCTCTCGCAGCCTCTACCTGCACTACCGCAGCACTTGGTGCTGGACTGCGCAAGAGTTAGAGCATCAAAACTGCAACTCCTTTCAGTGCACGACAGTAACTAGAATTTGGAGTTTCAGCATCCAGTTCAGAGTTAACGGATGAACTGAACCGCGCATGACGAGGCACTGAGGCAAATACAAAAAAGATGCTGAGAGAAAACAACGTTCTGACAGATTAAAGCACATCGAATGCATACAGTGATGGATGGAGCCTCGGGAACCCGATAACCTTGTCTGTTGTGCAGAGCACTAGACAGACAGCGCAAGAGGCTGTGCTTGTCCTGAGGAACACGTGGCTGTTACACTGCTTTCTGTACACTACTTGAGGAGTGACACTGCAGATGGATGAAAGCATCTGTAAAGAATAAATATCACATCCTGCAGATGTAAACACTTTCAACTTGCCTTTTTACCTCCACAAGAAACAAGAACAGCAGCTCAAGATTTGCACCCCAGTCATAAATCCTGCAGAATGAAAACTTTTTGGATTGAGGGACTCATTAATGGTTTACTTACACCTCTGATCACTTTTCCTATGCCAACTTTGAAACTTAAAGGTTTGGCTGCTTTCTTCTTCTTGGAACCTGAAAGACATTTTTATGTTCATTTGCTTTAACATCACACCAGCACATACCATACTTCTGTCTAAAATTACTATTGCAATGATGATTTATATAAGTATCTGTTCTTATAGTATTATTTTTAGCCCACTACCAGATTTTTAGGGGAAAATTTAGTGCTGTGCACTAAAAACATTATTAGATGTTCGAGTTGCACCAAGAGCTAAAGTTGATGAGCAGCTTTCAGATCCTGATCCAGTGAACCTCAAAAGACTAATTTCTGCATTACTAAAGGTGATGGTACAAGTCACAAACGCATTAGTGAAACAAAAAAAGTCAATACGGACTGTACAGCATCATACAAGTATGATGACTCAGCCCTGCTGTTCCTCTCAGTGTCGGACATCACTGCCAGAAAAGCATTTCTAGTATTGCAGAATTTCACATACCTCAATCCTCTGATCAAGAAACTGTCACAAGAATACCAGCAGATTTCTCTGTGGTGGATATGGTACACCAGGCTACTTCAAATCACTCTCATTCCAGTGCATCCATGTTTAAAGGTTTATTACAGAAGCACACTGAGACGTGTCTCTTTAGAGTAGCTAACTACACTGTTGGTGCTCGAGTTCCATAGGCAAGGGAAGCTCCCTGAGCAGGAACCATCTTTCCTCTGAAGTAGTTTCAGCGCTGATTAAGTCCCTACATTTCACATTATCTGTGGCCTGGAGAATGCCAAACGTGAGGTCTGGCAAGACACAGCAGTGTCAGTTGACACCAGCCAGTCCTAAAATACTGCCCTGCATTACCTCACGGAAAATCAGGTTCCAGGAGCGGGCTGCAGGGACACCCCCGGTCAGCTCAACAAAACAATGGTAAAAGCAGTTTGTCAGGGCTCCTGCCGTGCACTCTTTC
>NW_009596681.1:18344-19080 GCF_000690535.1 Cariama cristata
CGCCTGCCCAAGGCTGCTTAATGAGTCCAGCTAATTTCCTCTACGTGCAGTTGCAACAAAAGCCACACAATACAGACGTGATCTTACTTGTTTGAATATTGGTATCGAAGACTGTTCCATCCTGTAGTTTTCCTGTATACCAGCAATGAACAGTGTCTCCTTTCTTCGGAAAGTTGGTTTTATCACCCTTCTTTAAAATTGATTTTGTATACTTTGGAGGCCCCTAAGTTTACAAAAAACAGATTTATAACTGCTGCATTAACTAGTCTTAAGACCAACTACACTCAGGATTGAAAACCACTTAGTTCAAGGCACCAAATGAATGCACGCGGTGTTAGTGAATGGCATGTTAGTGTATTATTGCAAGGCTGTAATGTTTGGGGAAAACGCAGCAGCGTTGGTGCAATTTTCAGCAAGGTCTGAAGCTTTGGGAGAGATGCACAGAGCCCATCGCTAGCTGAAGTTACAGAAGCTGCATAAGGTTAAGGCATGGTACAAACACCAGGCTTCTTGCTGTAACCAGGTTTTGAAGACCTGGTTAATTTGGCTGCCCCACAACCAGTTGCCCCATAACTCCCTCGCCCAAACAACGCGAGGCGGCCGTGCCGCACCGACCTCCTCCACGGCCTCCTCGGGCTTCGCCGCTTTCCCCTTGGCTTCCTCCGCCTTAGCAGGCTTCGCCTTCTCCACCGCCTTCTCCGCGCCGTCCGTGCCCTTGAACCGCTGAGAGGAGGAA
>NW_009596682.1:0-507 GCF_000690535.1 Cariama cristata
CACAGCCATCGGCAGTGCTGGAACAACATCCCCATCCCCCCACCCCGGCATGTAGTGAGGGGGAAGGAGGCGTTGCCAATTTTGGCCGCAGCCACGATCTTGGCTCCTGCCTGGAGAAAGGGCACTGTTTCTGCTAGGTGTGTCATGGCTGCACCAGCTCTGGAGCTGCAGAAGGGTGACAGATAGTGAGCTAGGGCAAACGCTGAGGAGCTGAGGCTGAGCAGAGGTGGGAAGCTGAAAAGGGGGTGGGAAGCTGAGGAGGAGTATTTTCCCACGCCTGTCGCCTGTTTTTTTTTCCCACGTGGTTTTTCCCTTCCTTAGTGCTGCCTTTTTAAAAACATTGTTTCCACATCTCCATTTTAGTTTGCTGTCCCTGTTTTTACTGTTGTCATCTCTTATTCCTTTGGCTTTTAACATTTTGTGTCTATGACTACTTTTATCTCTTTTGATGTCCCTATTTTAAATATTTTCTTGTCTATACTGTACCTAATTTCTTTTCAAATTTCC
>NW_009596683.1:0-8973 GCF_000690535.1 Cariama cristata
GGAAAGTGGGGGACGAGAGGGGGAGGCACAGCGGTCACGTTCCAGGGAAGCACAAGAACACCCTCTGGGAGGGTCCAGAGTCACTCGCGTTGGGGGAGCAGAAGGTTTCATGATGGGCAGTGGCACCAGGACCCCTTCGTTCCATGTGCTCTGGTGAGGTCACCCCACGGCGTCGGTGGCCTGGGCTTGGCAGGGTGAACACTTGTGGTGGGTGAACACTGCTCCCTTCCATGTTCCTGAGCAGGGACCAGGCTGGGAGGATTGTGGGGATTGCAGGCGGGTTGAAGCCATGCAGGCAGACTCTGAGCACTCTCTTTTCTTCTGTCCCCCAGATGAACCGTTCTCCAACCCCCTGGCCCCTGATGGCCACGATGTGGATGACTCACAATCTTTCCACCAGTGAGTACAACACCGGGGCACTGGAGCGGGACTTGACCAGGACTGTGGGGCCAGAGGACGATTCCCATATCTAGAGGCTGGGAGTGACTGCTGTACTGCAGCCTTTGGGCTCCCTCCACAAGGAGGAGGGACTCTGTCCGACTCTGTTGTACACATGCTGGCAAACCCTCTGCCTCCTTGGAAGCCGTCAGACTGTGAAAGCTCATTGGGGGGATAACAGTTTCTGTTTCCTCTCTTCCTTGCAGGTCTAAGCTGACCAATGAAGACTTCAGAAAGCTTCTCATGACCCCGCGGGCTGCGCCAACATCTGCGCCACCATCCAAATCTCGCCACCATGAGTGAGTAGGACTCTATTTCACAGGACTGTGTGACAAAGCATGTCCGCTTTCGCTCTGGGGCTCCCTTCCTGCCTGACTCTACCCCTGCGCTCTGTAGTGAAGTATCTAAAGGGGCTTTTGCTAATGAGTGTGCAGGCAGGACCTGAGGAGCAGACCTCAGCCTTGCTTTGTGCTTGGGTCCATGCAAGCTGTACATGCGTGTGTTAAGTGGAGAAACAGGTGGGTCAGGACTGCTGTAAATAACAGAGTGAGTCTTGCAAGGCTGTTAAGATGCTTTGTGCAGGAGACAGATTTAGTCTTTGTTCTGTGAAAGTTGATGCTCTCCTCTCCCTGCTGACAGAGTGGAATTAGGGAGAAATGGGACTGTACTGTTTCCATCTTTAAGCATCTTGGCACCCTGCTGTGTCTGAGGGACTGTTCTGTCTAGCTGCCTGTGTGTTTGTGGCTCTGCAGACTGTACATGTGGTTTCTCACCCTTTTCCAGGATGCCCCGGGAGTACAATGAAGATGAAGACCCAGCTGCTCGCAGGAGGAAGAAAAAAAGGTAAATGGGGAAAGTGATGCATCAGGAATTGTCTTCGTACATCATGTCACTCCCATGGAAGCAGCTTCTGAGCTCTTGGGCTGCCAAAGAGGACCCTGAGTGACCTGGATTATTTGGGGGCTTTGGAGCCAAGGAGAGTGAGAAGAGTTCAGACTGAGTGACTGTCACTGCTTGTCAGAACAGATGTAGGAGGGCGGCAGCAGGATAGGGGTGAAACTTCACCTCTGGAAGAAGCGTGAGAGGCTCGGTGGGTGTCTGGCTGAGCAGGGCAGTGGTAGGACGTCTGCACTGGTAATGGTGACTGTGTCTTTTGGGGCACATCTGTGGAGCAGGTCTGCACTTGACCCCTTCCCTTTGAAAGGAAACACTAATCTCCTCTTTAGTTAGTCTCAGTACAGCACTTTCATCTTGTCTGGTGTCCTCCAAGCGTGTTGTGTCCCATGGTGCTTTAGTCTATTTTTGGGGAAGAGACTGGGAGCAGAACAGGCGTATATAGGGCCTTGGGGGCTGTTACGTGATGGGTGTGTCAAAAGTGTGAACATGTCACTCTAACTCTGAGCTGTCTTTCCAATCCCAGCTATTACGCAAAGCTGCGCCAGCAGGAGATAGAACGTGAGAGGGAGTTGGCCGAGAAGTACAGGGATCGAGCCAAGGAGAGGAGAGATGGTGTGAACAAGGACTACGAGGAAACGGAGCTGATCAGCACAACTGCCAACTACAGGGCTGTGGGGCCGACAGCAGAGGCGTACGTGAGCCTGTGGCACGGTCTTGTCTTACCAGTTTGCTGCAGAGGGGCTGTCTCGTAACTGGCTCCATTTATGTTGCACAGGGATAAATCCGCTGCGGAGAAGAGAAGACAGTTGATCCAGGAGTCCAAGTTCTTGGGTGGTGACATGGAGCACACTCACTTGGTGAAGGGTCTGGACTTCGCGCTGTTGCAGAAGGTGAGCACAGATATCACCATGCTGCTCTTCTACCCTGTCCACTCCCACAGGCAGAGAGGGTGGGCAGAGGGTAGTAGTGGCCACTTACGGGTGCTTCAGTCTCGTCGGTATTGATTTCTCTTTCTGGGAAAGATTTATGAAGGATTGCGGAGCTGGTGGAAGTGGGCTTACTGGTTCTGATGGGCAGCAGTGGCATGGACTGGTCTGTAATGCATGGATTTACTCTGTGGCCAGGTACGGGCTGAGATTGCCAGCAAGGAAAAGGAGGAGGAGGAAATGATGGAGAAGCCCCAGAAAGAAACTAAGTGAGTGGCTGAGGATTTTGCACTCCAGGATGCAGCTGCCTCCCAGAGAGGAGGGATGCAGAGGAGGCATATGCTTAGCATAATACTTCTGTTTCTTTTCTGTTTCTGTTAAGGAAAGATGAAGATCCTGAGAACAAAATTGAGTTTAAGACCAGGCTGGGTAAGACTGTGTGGATGTGGCTGTTCCCCAGCTTGTGTTGTGCCATGAATGTGGGAGAAATCCTGGAGAGTGAATGGAGAAATGAAAACCTTTAGTCGTTGGAGGGGGAGAGTCTGGGGTGTAGGCGTCCTGAATTTGAGGGCTGGAGGAAGTGTGTCTCCCAGGTGGTAATTCTGATGTTTCAGAATGGGCTTCACTATGGGCTTGTCCATTGCTCTTGTAAGAGCAGCTCTCCCAAGCATTTCCTTCCCTGCCAGGTCGCAACATCTACCGCATTCTGTTCAAGAACAAGGCCTACGAGCGGAATGAGCTGTTCCTGCCAGGGAGAATGGCCTATGTGGTAGATCTGGATGATGAGTATGCCGACACTGATATCCCAACCACGCTGATCCGGAGCAAGGCTGACTGCCCCACCATGGAGGTACCCAGCTACTGTCCAGGTTGCTTGGCCACATTGATCTGAATTGGGCAGAGCACGTCTTGCCAGGAGAGGTTCCCTGTCAAGGGAGTCGAACACTTCCTCGGGCATTTCTCTTTCAGGCACAGACCACGCTTACCACCAATGACATTGTCATCAGCAAATTGACGCAGATCCTCTCCTATCTCAGGCAAGGGACCCGCAACAAGAAGCTGAAGAAGAAAGACAAAGGTAGGAGCTGAAGGGCACCAAGTAGTAGGACATAATGCGTGAAGCATATCCCAAGAGAATGAGATGTGGTTTGGTTTGCTGCATTCCCCTGCCCCATGAGGCACTGGACTTAGAGGACAGTGATTTCCTATAGCTCCCTGAGCAGTGTTCTGCAGCAGGACTGCAGGGGACTGGCTGCTGAGAAGTTAAGCTGCAAGGGTGCCTCCTGCTGCTCCTCTTCCTGGTTAAGGCCCAGTTCCTTAGGGAAGTATCCCCCTGTTGGGGAGGGACAAAATGACTTCCTGAGGGGCTAAATATGATGATGTAACTGAAGAGGAAGTCAGGACATCCTCCAGGCCTGCTGCTCTTGGGGCTTGGAAACCAGACTGGAGACAGGGAAACAGTGCAGGCGGCGGAGTGGATGACATGCCTCTCACTGCTGTTGTGTCCTTGCAGGGAAGCTGGATGAAAAGAAGCCCCCTGAAGCTGATATGAAGTAAGTGCCTTCTTGCCCACAAGTTGTGGGATCACAGCTCTCTGCCTTAAGGAATGTCTTTTTTGGCGCACCACGTTTGGAGAGGGCTGGGTTTCGTGCTTCTGGAGCGAACTGCCTCTCTGGACCTGCGGTTTGTAGGACAAGGCTGGAGGCAAGCTCTGGTTTTGATTTCAGGCTTGAGGCCGGCAAGGACTCTCTGTTGTCCTGGACCACAAGAAGCAGGTCCCGGCAGCAGAAGAGAACAGAAATGCAGCAATAGCACTGACAGATCTAGAAGCCAGTTCTAGTGGGCATCCTTAGCTCTCAGCGTTGGTGCTGCGTGCTCCTTTATTAGGTTCCAGTTCAAAGGGAGGTGGTTATGGCCTCTTCTCTTGCAGCAGCCATAACTGCAGGCTCTTTTCCACTTCTAGCATATTTGAAGACATTGGGGATTACGTGCCCTCCACTGCGAAGATGCCACGGGAGAAGGAACGGGAGAGGTACCGTGAGAGAGAGCGTGACCGAGAGCGTGACAGGGACCGAGAACGTGACAGAGACCGGGAGCGTGAGAGGGACAGGGAGCGTGACCGGGAGCGGGAGGAGGAAAAGAAGAGGCACAGCTATTTTGAGAAGCCCAAGGCTGACGATGAGGTGAGCTTCTGCTCATGAAACCTGGACTGTCCCACCTGATCTCTACCCTTTGGGGAGTGCAGCTGTGGGTTGGTGGGGTCGCTCTGGTGACTGAGTGTCTCTGATTGTGCTCCCACATGTGCCAGTGTCCAGCTCTTGCTGAGCTCTGTCTCTCCAGCCAGGGGCTGGTGGGTGGCTGAGTGCTTGTCCTTTCCTTCAGCAAGCAAGGCAGGCCTAGCACAAGCCAGTAGTTTTTATGGTTCAGCTCTGTGTACCTGCCAAAAAGAGTCTTAAAGTGGAGCTGCAAGTCCTGCAGCACTGTCACTTGCCTGCTTTCAGCCCTCTCGGGTGACATCGTATCTCTCCCTTTTCTTTGCAGCCCACAGACATCGACAAAGGTGAGTCAAGTGGTGTGGACACTTGAATGAGGCTGGATGTTTGAGCAAGGCTGTACAGGGTTGCAGATTTCAGAACTGCTTGGCTTGTTGGCCTGCATGAGCTCCCTGTTCTCCCAGAAAGTGCTATGACAGAGGGAATTGCCTGCCATGAGGGTTTTGGGGTGAAGAGTCTTCTTCCGACAGGCTGCTGCGTGCCAGCCTGGGTTGAGTGTGTGTGTGCAGATCCTTCCCTGACAGCCAGCCAGCTCAAACAGCCTTATGCTGGCTGTAAGCTGAGGAGGACTCAGGGTCTTCTAGGATCAGCCCACCCCTGTCTGTGCTGGAACTGGTTGATGCTCCCTGATGTTCTCCTGGCTCCTCCTCTTCTACCTCATATGCAGCCCTGCTTCTGCCTGTTGCCCCCTCCCAGTGAGCTGGTTGTTCAGAACAGGGCTCTGCCCAGCCCCGTGTGTATTGCAGTGAGGTGTTCTCCCCCCAAAACTCAGCCTGCTCCTCTCTCTGCCCCAGGACCTGGCTCAGCCAAGGAGCTCATCAAGTCCATCAACGAGAAGTTTGCTGGAGCTGCTGGCTGGGAAGGAACAGAGACATATCCTTTAGTGTCTGTGCCAGCCTGGCCAACTGCAGGGTGGGGCTTCCCTTGCAGGCAGGCCTTGCCCAAGCATGGCTGTGTTGCTGTCCTTCCTCACTTGGGAGGGCTCTTCCTCCTGTAGCAGAGAAATGCCGCCCAAACCTTGCTGCTCATACACCAAATATAAGTTCTGCAGCCTCCAATTCGGTTGCGTTAGGGTAGGAGGTGGCTCTTTGGCTGGCTGTGCTCAGCCCTTAGCTGTAAGGCTACGTGGTGGTGCTTTCCTTGACTGTTGTCACCTTGAAGAAGCCAGAAGACAAGAAGCAGCTGGGGGACTTCTTTGGCATGTCAAACAGCTACGCCGAGTGCTACCCTGCTACGTAAGGAAGCAGCAAGAAGCCATGGGTTGGGAGCAGGGTGTGCCGAGGGGCTGCTCTTCTCTGGCAGAAAGAACTTGGAACAGCAGCCCCACTATTTGGGAGGAGCGGGCCTGGCTTTGTCTGGGGTTGCAACCTACTGTTAAAATGCTCCCCGAGTCCTTGGTTCTGGCAGACCTGGCCTTTTCTTAGCTGGTCTCTGCTATAAATGGCTACCTAGAGCCTGCTGCCCCTTGGTGCCAGGGAGAGGCTGAGGTGGCTGGTAGTCTGCTGGGTTCCCTGGTAATTCGTATGCTGATTGAGGTCTGGCTGCAAAGCAGTCCCTCGGCAGAAGAGGAACAGCTTTCAACCTGCAGAGTCATCTTACGAGCATTTGCAGTCTTGGATGCCCTTGTGGTACAGCTCACCTGCAAGAGCTTGCAGTTGAAGGAACTTCTTTCTGGACCAGGAACTGAATGCATTTGGTCTGAGGCCGCGAGAGATGGCTCCCACCAGCCTGGCTCTAAACCCTTTCCTTGCTCTGCTTTTCTTTACAGAATGGATGATATGGCTGTGGACAGCGACGAAGAGGTGGACTACAGCAAAATGGATCAGGTATGCTTTTACCAGCTTTTGGGACCAGGCAGCAAACTAGATACCAGTGCAGGCTGAGAGGATCCCACTGGAGAGAAGCAGGCTTGTGCAGAGGGGTTGAATGCCCTGCAGCTGGGTGTCGAATGTGTTTGGGGGTTTGGTGATCTGCTGTGTGTCTGGGTCTGGGAGGGATCTGTTGTCCCAGGGAGCGAACGTGCGGGAGACTAGCACGTGACCAAGAGGTGCTGAGGAGGTGTGCTAGTCCATCTCAACTCCCTCTTCCACAGAATCTCCTCTCTGGGACTTCTCGGGGAGAGTATCTCAGAGCCAAGGCCAGACTGGGTGTGCAAGCCCATTGAACTGGGGCAGATGAGAGATTGGGATTTCGCCTGGGCACGCGGAGCTGTGTGAGAAGCCCTGGCCAGCATCAACTAAGGAGCTGCTCCGAGTTGTTCTTTCGTTGCAGGGTAACAAGAAAGGACCCCTGGGCCGCTGGGACTTTGACACCCAGGAGGAGTACAGCGAATATATGAACAACAAGGAGGCTCTGCCCAAGTGAGTGCTGCCCTTGTGAGGGGCTGAGCAAGGATTCTGGGTGGGGGTGGTCATGCTGGCCAAACCTGGGTCCTCGGGGAGCTTAAAGCAAGAAGGGGGTTCCCTGGTCAGGACCTGAAGAGGAGCTGTGGATCCTGGGCCTGGTGGCTCGTCTTTGCTCTTAAGTATCACTCTGGAGGACTCCTGCCCAGCCGCTGCTTTCAGAGGCCCAAGCGAGCTCTGGAGTACAGGCACAAGGCTGGGGCAGATGTGTCCGTTCCCCTGGCAGGCTGTGGGTCCCTTGCGATCACTGAGCTCAGTCTTGCTCCTTCCCCAGGGCGGCCTTCCAGTATGGGATCAAGATGTCTGAGGGACGCAAAACCCGTCGTTTCAAGGAGACAAATGACAAGGCAGAGCTGGACCGGCAGTGGAAGAAGATCAGTGCGGTGAGTGCCCGGTGCTGGGCTATCGCCTGTTTAGGCTGTGAGCTGCCAGGAGAGCTCCCACCTCGTCCTGCCGTTGCTGTCCTAGTCACAGCTCTTTGGTCCAGCCCATGTCCTGGCAGCCAGGCACTGCTGGCACGCAAGTGTGCATCAAGGCTGGCTCTCTGGAAGCTGGATTTCTCCTTGTGAGAGCATCAGTGAAACATTTGGGGCTTCAGAACTGTAGAGGCATCTGGAGCTGCATTTGGAGCTGTTGCCCTGGGAGCAGTCCCGATTGGGGGCTTTTTGCTGTAGGCTCTGCCGCAGGTGAATGTGTCCAAAACTGGCAGCTCAAAGCCATCTGAGGGGGCTTGGAGGGGACAAGGCATGTTTAGTGGCTCCTGGTTTTCTAACCAGCAGAGTTGGGGGGTTTCCTGGCAGGGTGAGCTGGCCATGAGCACCTCAGCACTACGGGATGGGCATGGGGAAGGTGAGAACAAATGGTCTTTGGCTAAAATAGAGCGAAGAGGGAACAGGCCAAGCTTCTCTAGACTTCAGGCAGCTTGCGGACAAATTTAACTCACCTCAGCTTGCTCTGGTCTGGCTACAGCTCTCCCTGGGTGTATCTTGCACTCTACACCCCCTCTGCTGTGGTTGTGGGCGGGCAGCCAGCCAGCTCCCCTGAGGGTAACAGGATTTTGTACTTTTTCTGCAGATCATCGAGAAGAGGAAGAAGTTGGAGGCTGATGGGTTAGTAAAGTTGTCTCTGCTTTTGGCTTGGCTGCAGGGCAGTGCTGGGGCCTGGCTGTCTCCTGCCACCTCACCCAGGGGCTGCATGGGGGGCAGAGACCTCCCTGCTGGCTTTTGGCAGTGGGGCTGGAAGGAGAGTGGAGAACATCTGGTCCCCTCGGGCTGCTCAGCAGAGCCTGCAAGGCACCTCTCCCCTGGGCCATGGGTGGGTGCTGAGCAGACCCTGGGGCCGTGTTGGGGCTCTTCCTTGACCAGACAGTTCTGTCCCATCCAGCTGGGTGCCCTGAGGAGCTGTTGGAGCTCCCTCCACTGTTCTGTGGGGTGAAACTGTGGACCTCGGTGCTGTGGTCTGGATGGGAGGGTGATGAAGCTGTCTGCCCTGCATCCTCACCACCCTTCTGCCCCTCTGCCTCTTCCAGGGTTGAAGTGAAACGTCCCAAGTACTGATGCCAGTATCTTCTCCTCCAGCTGCTGGAATCCTGGCCTGCTAGGAGCCCCAGAGCTTGCTGGTGTTCCCTTCCTGCCCACCATGCCGTCCACTTGCTGCGCTGGGCTAGGCAATACGCCCCCCCCCCCCCCCCTTGCACTGCGGGGCTGTGCTGAGGCTGTCCCCTCCAGTGTTTGCTGTATAGCCTGTTGTGTAAATGTTGTAGCTGTAATAAAACTGCATTAAATTTTTGAGAACATCTCAAACACTTGAGAACCTGGGCTGGGCTCCTTCTCCCACCCACCAGGCCTTGGGTCTCATGGGTTTTTATTGTGGGAGCCTTTTGGGGTGGGGGGCAGCAGCCCCTATCAAGCCCCAGATTATTTCTCCCAAATAATTGAATTTGCTGATTTAATCCCAGTTGAGCAACATCTGCCTCAGTGTGCAGGGAGGACATGAGAGCCTTGTGTGGGGTGAGTACAGGCAGAGGAACAGCCCCAA
>NW_009596683.1:9022-9363 GCF_000690535.1 Cariama cristata
GGGCTGTGTGTGGCATGGGAGTGGTGGTCGCCCCTGACCAGTGGCAGGGTGGATGCGATGGGACCAGCACCAGGCAAAGCTTGTCATCCCCGTGCAGGGCCAGCAGGGAGCTGGAGTAGCCCCTCTGGGCAAGGACAAGGATGTTGCTGGTGGTCCCTGGCTGGGCCTAGGCTGACCCCTCCGTGGGGACGCAGAGGGAGGAGGCCACGGTGTTCCCAGTGGTGCAAATTAGGAGGCCCGTGGGTGCTCCCACTACCGAACAGCTAAAAAGCAGGAAAAAATGATGTGGCAGGGGCGAGTCCCGGCAGAAGGGGTGCCCGCGGGAACAAACCCCTCACGGG
>NW_009596684.1:0-260 GCF_000690535.1 Cariama cristata
CCTGAAGACCCCACCGCCATTTTGAACCACACCAGAGGGGATGTCGGCCATTTTGAGATACACCAGAGCCCCTCTCGCCCCCCAGTTTGGAGGTACAGCCCCATTTTAAGATGACACCAATGAAACCTCCACTTTGGGGTACACCCCCCCAATTTTTTCCTTGCCCCCCCAAAGGGGTACCCCAAAACCCACCTTCCCAACAATGGGTTTCTGACAGGACCCACAAACCCCCTTCGCCTCTGTGGGGACCCCTTGACGGC
>NW_009596684.1:352-733 GCF_000690535.1 Cariama cristata
GTGGGGGGGCAGGGTAAAATTGAGGGGACCCCCCCCCCAAAACCCCTGCACCCCCAGACTCACGGTGTGGTGGAGGTGGAAGTCAGAGAGCGAAGCCATCAGCTTGTCCAGCTCTTGGGTGGCGGAGGTGGCTGAGGTGGGGGGCACCGGGGGGCTCCCCGAACTGTTTTTTGGGGGGGAGAGGCAGAGGGAGGGTTAAGGGGGGGCTCTAGGGCAGGGTGGTGGTGACGGGAGGGGGCTGGTAAGTGGGGCTGATGTTGGTTTTGGGGTGCTGGTGGGTGTAACTCCCATTTTGGGGTGGTCTTGATGGGAGGGTGACCCCAATTTTGGGGTGCAGCTGGAGGTAACTCCCAATTTGGGGTGCAGCTGATGGGAGTAACA
>NW_009596685.1:0-849 GCF_000690535.1 Cariama cristata
TGATGGAGGTGGAGGTGATGGAGATGGAGGTGAAGGAAATGATTGAGATGGAGGTGATGATAGAGATTACGGAGATGGAGGTGATGGAGGTGAGGGTGATGGAAGTGATGGAGATGGAGGTGAAGGAAACGATTGAGATGGAGGTGATGATAGAGATTACGAAGATGGAGGTGATGGAGGTGAGGGTGATGGAAGTGATGGAGATGGAGGCGAAGGCAATGATTGAGATGGAGGTGATGATAGAGATTACGAAGATGGAGGTGATGGAGGTGAGGGTGATGGAAGTGATGGAGATGGAGGTGATGGAGATGATGGAGGTGGAGGTGACGGAGATGATTGAGATGAAGACGATGAAGAGTATAGAGATGGAGGTGAAGAAGACGGAGGTGATGGAGGTGGAGGTGATGGAGATGATGAGATGGAGGTGACAGAGATTGAGGTGATGGAGATTATAGAGATGGCAGTGACGGAGATTGAGAGATGGAGGTGATGAAGATAGAGGTGATGGAGGCGGAGGTGATGGAGGCGGAGGGCTGGCCAGGTGGCTGGTTGTAGGAGGGGCTGATGGGTGGACAGCTGTCTACGGCAGCCCCACCCTTGGCCTCTACGTGAGGGCCAGGAGAGCGGGGCCACCTCCCCCCACCCCCGAGATGTCCCAGGGTCCCGGCCGGAGCCTGGTACTTCTATGTCCAGTTTGTCCCCTTCCTCCTTCTTCCCGTTTAGCCTGGCCACCTTCTGGAGCTCCTTCAGGGCCTGGTGGGACTTCCCCACCATGACCAGCCAGCGAGCGGACTCCGTTAACCACCTGCGGAGGAGTTGGGGGGGGTCTGGTGGTCATCAAGACCCCCA
>NW_009596685.1:903-1132 GCF_000690535.1 Cariama cristata
CCCTCCAGTCCCCTGTCTGCCCACCCATCGTCCAACCCTCCGGCCACCCCCGCACCTTGATGTCGTCCACCTTGGCACCCACCTGACCTTCTACCCACCCACCTCTCCAGCCTTCCAAGCATCCCTATCTCCACCCATCCATCAACCCTTCCTCTTCCTCACCACGAGTAGAGGAAGAAGCCGAAGAAGGGCAGCGACACGGTGAGCTGCAACCAACGCCAATCGGGGA
>NW_009596685.1:1241-1517 GCF_000690535.1 Cariama cristata
GGAGACCAAGAAGGTGCCCCCCGCCCCCGCCACCGGGGGCTGATAGCCTGGGGCCGGTGGTGGCCACGTACAGAGGGAGACGCTGTTGAGGACGATGCCGGAGAAGGCCATGCCGGTGAGGAAGCGGAAGAGGCAATACAGGGTGAACGTTGGGGCGAAGGAGGAGCACGTCCCCATGGTGCCCATCAGAAGGTAACACCAGGTGAGCAGCGACCGGCGGCCGAACCTGGGCGGTGAGGAAGAGCAGGTGAGGAGGAGGATGAGGGGATGTGGAGG
>NW_009596686.1:0-250 GCF_000690535.1 Cariama cristata
TGTGGGGTCCCAGGCTCTGCAGAAACAAGGAAATCCCAGGGCTGGTCCGGAGTCAGGGGTTGTAAAAATGAAAGTGGGTGTCAAGCCCCCTCATCTGCCCAGGGTTCACAGGCTGTTCCCTCAACCCGCGAGGGATGCCAGCTGCTTTATCCCCCAGCCCATTTTGTAGCTAAAGCCAAATGTCTCTTCCTTTCCTGCAATTCCCAGAGGGTCTGAGGGTGACACCAGCAAGGCAAGAGCCGGGGCCGGG
>NW_009596686.1:376-1168 GCF_000690535.1 Cariama cristata
GCGGAAGCACTGGTCTCCCTCCGTGCAGGTTCACTGCAGCCTCTGCCCTCTCTCTGCCCCCAGCTGTGCGTGCAGATCGGATGCGCGGAGGGAGGAACAAGTTTGGACCCATGTACAAGCGGGACCGTGCCTTAAAGCAGCAGAAGAAAGCTCTGATCCGCGCCAACGGCTTCAAGCTGGAGACCATGCCTCAGATCATGTCCCCGGTGCAGAACGACTACAGCCTGTCCTCCACCATCCACAGCATCCACGCCATGTCCAAGACCTTGCCGCCCAACCCTGCCGCCCTGACGCCCGTCGACTACGAGCGCAGCCCCTACGGGACGCCCTCCCTGGGAATAACTGTGCCCAGCCACGCGCCGCTGGCCAGCTACCACTACCCCTCCTTCCCCAGCCGCGCCATCAAGTCCGAGTACCCAGACCCCTACACAAACGCGCACGAGTCCGTGCCTGCCTACATGTACCCAGAGACCTACCCCAGCAGCTCCCCTCCCGACATCCCCGAGGTCATCCTGAAGCTGCTGCAGCTGGAGCCCGACGAGGCCCAGGTGAAGGCGCGGATACTGGCCTGCCTGCAGCAAGAGCAAGGCAAAGGCCGGCACGAGAAGCTCAGCACCTTCGGCCTCATGTGCAAGATGGCTGACCAGACCCTCTTCTCCATCGTGGAGTGGGCACGGAGCTGCATCTTCTTCAAGGAGCTGGAGGTAGGAGCCTGGGCAGGGGGGAGGGATGCCGCACTGGGTGGGCGATGTGAGGCAGGTAGGACTGGGGCTGAAATGCCGTGAGGCGGCG
>NW_009596686.1:1236-1672 GCF_000690535.1 Cariama cristata
ACTGCAGGTCTGCTGGTGTGTCCCCATCCCGCTCCGGGCTCCCCGCACGGCAGGGCTGGAGGCACTGGGGCCCGGCTGCAAAGCCGGAGCGATTCCCCCTGTTGCCGTGGGGCTAATGATTTCAGATTCATCACGGCGGAGGCAGGTGTGGAAGCAATCACCGGCAGAGTGACTGCGGTGTCAAGCTCAAGATATAATTGAAAAATGTAACGTTGAGGAATTATAGTTGAGACAATTCTCTGCCTTTAGGAGGAAAATCAATGCTGTCAGGTGGGTGCCTATTAGCACCAGGCAGCCGGGACAGGGCTGGCCGGGGTGGGGGACACCACCAAGCCTCCTCCAGAGCCACTTCTGCCGCCGGCAGCCGGGAACGCGCCCCGCTGGGGGGTGCGGAGCTGACCCCTGCTCCCTCGGGCCATCCCCTCTAGCAAATACC
>NW_009596686.1:1723-2040 GCF_000690535.1 Cariama cristata
CACCCTGCAAACCTTGCCAAGCTTTCAGACATTTCCCATACAGGTCCTGGGCTGACCTAAGATCCCAAACTGGTGCAAAAATGAGAGAGAAAATTTTGCACCGTGACCAGAACCCAGCAAGCCACATCCTGGGGTGGGTGGGAGACCTGGGTCCCTTCCCGTGCTTCCAGCGTGAGGCTGTGCCGCCCAGCTCTGGCCAAAATCACCTTCCTCCTGCGGTACCGTGGGGACTGTGCCCCAGGACGGGGCAGGCTCCTCGCTGTGCCCGCCCCGCAGGGTGCCACGGGGCCAAGCGTGGCAGAGTCTTGTGGCTCGGA
>NW_009596686.1:2068-2286 GCF_000690535.1 Cariama cristata
TCAGGAAGTGGCATTGTGGGGGTGGGTCGGGCTCGTTTCAATCATATCAGTGTCCAGCCTGGATTTTGGGAACAGGGTGGTTGTTGTTTTGCAGGAGATATTGTAAACAGTGTAAATTCAGCTCCCGGCTGCATTGCTGCGTAGCCTTGTAGCTCCATTGTCAGCCTGATTGTGCCACCAAAATAGGCTGTTTCCGTGTGAATCCGTGTCGGCGGGCG
>NW_009596686.1:2373-2987 GCF_000690535.1 Cariama cristata
CCCCGTGCATCACTGTCACCCCAGGGGCTCGTGGCTTTTGCCTTCATCCGCGCAGTAAGCGTGGGGCAGATTCCCAGCATCTCACAGGACCGGGACCCGCAGGACCCCCCGTCCCTGCCCTGACTCCAGCAGGAGCAGGAGAAAGCGCGGTTGTCGCTGGCCTTGGCTCCCTCCCGCTCTCTGGCTCGGCAGCGCACACCATAACCGGGCAGGTCCGAGCCCCTGGCACGGGGCAGTGGTGCCTGGACCCCTGTGGTCCTGGGGACAGTGCCAGGGCTGCCCGTCACCCACCCGGCACAGCACGTCCCCCCCGGTGCAGGGCGGTGGCTTTCCCTTGGGCGCACGGAGAGAGGCCGTAGGGAAGCAGGAGTAGGTCTGCGGCTCCTGAAACGCCATGCCTGCTCCTGCCCGGCATGTAAAAGCGTAACAGCTGCTGGTCTGGTAAATGAATTCCTGCGTGCAGAGTTTATAGCTTTACCCTAAAGCCCGGTAGTACGGAGTAAAATCGCGATCCCGGAGATCGATGGCCGTCGCGCAGGCAGTCCCCGCTGGGTGCTCACGGCTCTTCGGAGCCGGGGATGCCCGCAGCCCTCCCCATCCCCTGGGGATGTATG
>NW_009596686.1:3446-4003 GCF_000690535.1 Cariama cristata
GGACGAGCCTTTGCTCCCTGCCCAGGGAAAGCGGGAGCACGTCCTCCCTGGAGCTGGCAGGTCCTGTTCCCATTCCCATTCCCACACTAGCAGCCTGGCGAGGGGCAGCAGCAGACCGGGTGCTTTGCTGTCTCCTCCCGGCGAGGTGGCCGGGGTTGGGGGCGTTGGGGAGAGCGTGTGTCCTCCCCCGCCCCAGCTCCACTGCTGCGCCCAGGGAAGGAGGGGGGAGATGGGCTAATGGCCTCTTGACATCGGCTCACACGCCACGTCCGCCCGCAGGCGCGGGGCAGTCAGATTGAAAACAGATTTAACTTCCCAGATATATCGTTTCATTTAAGGGCCAGTAATTCTGTCAGTCTGCCACTGACAAACGAGGGTCCCCATGCCAATCCGCCGGGGAGACTGATGTCGCGGCGTTCATCTCGTGTCACCAGGCAGAGAATTACGGACTGCGCTGGCCTTCGGAGGCAAGACTAATAATGCCGCGCGGCAGAGGGGGATTTGGGGGCCCGCTTGTTTATCGAGGGCCGGCCAGGCAGCACCCGCTCGCGGCCGCG
>NW_009596686.1:4034-4519 GCF_000690535.1 Cariama cristata
GGGCGGAGGTGGAAGAGGTCAGCGCTGACGCCCATAAATATGAACTTTAACTGAGTCTAGATGAGATGTGTCAGGACTGAGGGAAGATTTGCAGCATCTCTTCAGGAAGAAAAATATGGGCCGGGGGTGAAATATATTTTGTTGGGTCGTGAGTCTCAGGCAACTTTGTCCTTTCAGATGTAATTTTTTTATATATATATGGAGAGAGACAGACAGAGAGATGTGCATACACACGCGCACACTTGCACACTCACATTGTGTCTGGTTTCGGTGTGGTCTATACATCGTATCTTGCACAGCCTGGTTTATATAGGTGTTACTGCCATACGAACGTATAAATATCGTGCACACAGGGGTGCAGTGACCTTTAGATTGGGATGAGCAACCAGGAATGTTAAACAAATTGCCGTGGTTTCAGCCCGAAGGTCGGGCTGAGCTGGGCGTGCAGCGGGTCCCCGCCGCCGGTGGAGGGGCACGGCGCGGCC
>NW_009596686.1:4569-5541 GCF_000690535.1 Cariama cristata
GGGCTGGGGCAAACCACCCTCCTGTCCACGGGCAAGCACCAGTGGTGGTGGCGGGGATGCTGAGGGCAGCACTGTTCCCACGGACCGAGGGGTCCCTGCGGGTCGCTGTGTCTGTCTGCTGGGCTGCTCTCCCTCGCTTCTCGTCAGAGATCTCAGAGTCACGACGAAGCCTATTTGTAGTCAGTTGCTTCTGTGCCTTTAGCACGCGTAGGTCATCTTGACCCCATCTCCTGGCCAACAGCCAGAGCGTTTTTGGCAGATTTAAAATCTCCTTCTGGTTGTGGATGCTGCAGCAAGGTTTAGCATCCTATGCACTGGGGGAAATGTGATGGCTTTCCCTGCCTGCTGGCGTCCCGGCTGGCACAGCCCTGCCCTCGCTCTCGGGGCGCACATGCAGAGCCACGATGCCCCCACTGCCTTCCAGCCGACTGCCTGCAAGCCCCAGCAAAAAGTAGTAGCCTGGGCCACAGCATCATGGTCTGCCAGCATGGAGACGAGATCCTGGCCCTGCTGCACCAGTCTTGGTGGTTTTTTGCTTTAAGATGCCCATCGTGGTGGTATCTGGGCAGAGGGATGGGGACTTGCGTTGACCATTAACACCTTAGACTTGTGTGGGGTTTCGATTGCGGGTGGCTGGCGAATGGTAATCCACTTTCGCACTTCTCGGTAGCCACGGTGACAGGTCCTGCTCGCACCCAGTAATTGCCCAGGCTGCAGCTCGGGGTGCTGGCGTGTGCCGTGCACCTGCGTGGGAGCTGCTGGGGCAAATCCCGCACCAGTGGTCTGGGACGAGGCCCGGAGAGCATCCCTGGGGTGAAGGCAGATCGGGGGCATCTGAGCGCTCCTCATGCCCGTGGTGTGCTGAAGCTGGATGAGGGGAGGCTGGGGATTGATGTCCTGGGACCCGCTCAGGGCTTCCGAGCAAGGCTGGTGGGTCACTCCGCTTCATAACACTGCAGAGATGTTTGAGGG
>NW_009596687.1:0-700 GCF_000690535.1 Cariama cristata
TTGTAATTATCTGTAAATATGTAGTTAACAAATTGACCTAGTTTCTGTATTTTTTAAGTTTTTGTACTAAAATTTATAGATACAGTATGTGCCAGCTAGCAAAAAGCTACTGTAATTGCCAGTCGTAGTTCAGCATGCATCTAATCCCTGAGACTTGTCAAAGCGATGCTGTAAGGATTTGTGCTTAAATATTGCGAGCTGGGGAGGCGCAGCGGCCGCCGGGGGGGCAGGCGGGGCGGGGGGGGGCACCGCCCCCCGCTTCCCGCCTTCAGCCGGCTTTTCCGTGTTCGCTGCGCGGAGTCGTCTTCCCTTGGCCGTCGTGTGCTGTACGGTGGGCAGTGCGAGGGACGGAGCGGGGGCTTCGAGCTTTCTTTGGAGCTGAACTCAACTGGAACTGAGTTCGGGTTCTTTGCTGCAATTTAATACCGGCTTATGACTATATTTTTCAGCCTCTCTAGACATGATCTGTTTTCCCCTTCTGACTGCTTTTGTCTTAAACCCGAGATCATCTAAACCTACTGGAGGGGGGAAGAAAAAAAAAGGAGAAAAAAAAGAGACTTTCATTTAGGATCGTTGCCTGCCTTTAGTGCCAGGACCACGCATTTCTATGGCAACTCTGAGCTCAGCAGAGTTTAGAAATCAGCACAGGGTTGTTGTTAACGAGCTGAAGTACGGCGCCGCTGCTTTTGCACGGCTCCAG
>NW_009596687.1:1109-2392 GCF_000690535.1 Cariama cristata
CGGCCCCGGCTGCGGCTGGCTTGCCACTAAGTGAGGGGTGGGCTTCCCCCCGCTTCCTGGGAATGAAGTAAGGACCTGTGCTCCTTGTCCGGTGGCAGAGGCGAGTCTGCAAGTCGAGAAGAGCTTTGCTGAGCATCCCGGGAAGCCGCGAGCAGAGGAGATGGAGCGCTGGCGAGGCCGTGCTCTTCGGGTCTGGTTGTCCTGGAGGTCGCAGGGGACGGGAGCTTGTAAGGATTCAAGGGTCAGAGAAGGAGAGGCATACGTGCGCGTATGGGTTTGGCTTCTGGCAAGCAAACCACCCGCTTCCTTTCTTCAGCTTTTCTTCCCTCCTAACCCCCCTGCAGCTCTTCCCCCTGCTTGCTTGGAACAGGAACATTTTTTACCTGCTTAGAAACAGCGAAAAGATTTTTTTGGGGGGGCTTGGGGTGCAGCCCTGATGTAAATAATTAACGTTGCAAAGTGAAGTGTGTATAACATAAAAGGCTACAGCCCTTTGGTGACTTGTAAATGCTTGAGAAGGTTGTGGTAAGAGGTGGAGGGGCCAAGCGACCTGCCGGGGGGTCTGCAGCCATCGCTCCCCACCGACACCGCGGGGTCGGGAAGTGGGGGGGGGACAGGGACACCACCCTGCGTACCTTGGCCGTGGGACCCCCTTGGGTTAGTGGAGGGGAGGGTAGCGTAACGTGTGTCATACGGATAGGAGAAGCTGTGTGAGGTGTGTATAGTGTATATTTTTTAAAAATAGCTTGCTTGTATTGTGAAGATTTTAAAGACAAACTTGAGAATTCTAGCCTAACTATTAACACAAGTTTAACATCAGTTACCCCACTGGGTTCAGAGCCTCTTGAATGTATATTCCTTTTTGTAACCTAAATGACCTATTCTTCTACCAGTCAGCCAGACATCCTATTTATATTTTTTATTTTATATATTACTTTCCATTTGTTTTCATTATTTCCAGCATGTTTCTGGGTTTGGTTTTCGTTTGTTTGGGGGTTTTGTTTTGTTTCTTTTTTGCACAAGCATTGTGTGAAGTCAAGGAAATGTTAACTCGAACCTGGTATTTTCCAACCTGTTCCTCCCTCCCCTTCCTCTCCTCCACCCCTGTTTGGTTTTGGTTTTTGGTTTTGATTCTGCCAACAGTTTGGGATTTTTCTGGGCTGGGATGCAGCGGGTGGGAGGAGGGGATGGCTATTTTTTCCATTTGCAGCTTCTGTGCAAATGCCAGGTCTTTTGCCAGTCAACTAAAAACGCTTCACTTGCTGGTTGCTTTAAAAAGGAAA
>NW_009596687.1:2423-3542 GCF_000690535.1 Cariama cristata
AAAAAAAAAAAAAAAAAAAGATAAAACAAAAAATGTAACCTTATCAGTCCAAGGTAGACCACGGCGGGAGGAGAGGAAGTGCACACCTGTAGCCACACAACGCTGGCTTTGGCTGCGAAACAAAAGCAAACCCTTCCTGGCGAGCAGGTAACCCCAAGGCAGCTCCCAGCCCCGCCGGCTGCCCGACCCCGCGGAGGTTTTGCCGGGCACCAGCTCCGTGTGTAGCCAGGGGCCGAGCCCCGTGGTTTTTGCCGAGCCGTGCCGGGGGAGCGACGTGCCGTGGGCTTGCTCTTCCCCCCTCGGCGCCTGCCTGTTCATGTGCACAAACCCAAGAGCTGCCTACTGATGACAGCAAAGCTGTCGCTGCTTTTCCTCTCCTCCTCCTCCTCTTCCTCCTCTCCCCCTCCATAAGGAGGTCCGGCTCAGCAACAAGAGCTCGCCCAGCGCCGTGGCCGTCTGCTCTGGGGCATCATCCAGGTGTAGCAAAGCCCGGCTGCCGCGGTGCCGAGGGAAGGCTCCCGGCCGTGCGGCTTTGTGCCACAGAGCATTAGTTAGAAAAAAAAAAAGAAAACAAAAAACCCACACATATCTGCTGTTTTACTATGAACACTGGTCTGAGGTTTCCAGGCCCAGCACCCTGGTGATGGGCCACGAAGGATTTAACCAGGGGAATTAAACTCCTTCCTGCTTCCGTGTCTGGTAGCACCAGCTGGTATGAGTGAATCTACAGGTGTGCGTTTTCCTTCTTGTAGAAAATGCCACGAGCACTAACTGGTAAGGCTTAATGTACAGTATATTGTCAGTATTCTGGTATTCTTCTGGTTCAACATACATTATAGCTCATATATAACCTGTATTAATTGTATAGATTGTGCATTTAAAGCTGTTACCAAGTTGTCAGAAAATAAGAGGAAAAAAAAAAAAATAAGGTCATATGTAATATTTTGTTTGTAAGTATCCTTTGTATCATAGCAAAGGAAATGTTAAAAAAAAAAAATCAACTGTAATAAAGTAATTTTAGTACACGGAGTGTCTGCCTGCCTCTCTGAGCCCCCCGCCCCCAGCGTGTGGGACCCTGCCCGGAGGCTACCGGGTGTAGGACCTCTGCCAGGTGAAGAC
>NW_009596688.1:0-5882 GCF_000690535.1 Cariama cristata
CATAGCAGAGGTGCTCCAGCCCTCTGATTGTCTTCGTGGCCCTCCTCTGGACTCGCTTCAACAGGTCCATGTCCTTCTTGTGTTGGGGGACCCAGAGCTGAAGCCAGTACTGCAGCGGGGAGATCCACCAGAGCAGAGTAGAGGGGAAAAATCACATCCTTCAACCTGCTGGTCACGCTTCTTTTAATGCAGCCCAGGATACAGTTGGCTTTCTGGGCTTCAAGTGCACATTGCTGGGTCATGTTGAGCTTCTTGTCAACCAGCACCCCGAAGTCCCTCTCCTTAAGGCTGCTCTCAATCCGCTCATCGCCCAGCCTGTAATTGTGCATGGGATTGCCCCGATTCAGGTGCAGGACCTTGCACTTGGCCTTGGTGAACTTCATAAGGTTCGCATGGGCCCATCTCTGAAGCCTGTCCAGGTCCCTCTGGATGGCATCCCTTCCCTCCAGCGTGTTGACTGCACCACACAGCTTGGTGTCATCAGCAAACTTGCTGAAAGTGCACTCAGTCCCACTGTCCATTTTGCCGACAAAGATGTTAAACAGTGCCGGTCCCAATACTGACCTCTGAGGAACGCCACTTGTCACTGATCTCCACTTGGACATGGAGCCGTTGACCGCAACTCTTTGAGTGCGACCATCCAGCCAATTCCTTATCCACCAAATAAACTAAATCCATGTCTCTCCAATTTAGAGACAAGGATGTCGTGCAGGACAGTGTCAAAGGCTTTGCACAAGTCCTGGTAGGTGACGTCAGTTGCTCTTCCCTTATCCACCAACAGTGTAACCCCATTATAGAAAGCCACCAAATTTGTCAGGCACGATTTGCCCTTAGTGAAGCCTTGTTAGCTGTCACCAATTACCCCTTATTTTCCATGTGCCTTAGCATAGTTTCCAGGAGGATCTGCTCCATGATCTTGCCAGGCAGAGAAGCGAAACTGACTGGCCTGTAGTTCCCCGCGTCTTCCTTTTTTCCCTTTTTAAAAATGGGGGTTATTTTTTCCCCTTTTCCAGTCAGCAGAAACTTCATCAGACTGCCAGGACTTCTCAAATATGATGGATAGTGGCTTAGCCACTTCATCCGCCAGTTCCCTCAGGACCCTCAGATGCATCTCACCAGGTCCCATGGATTTGTGCACCTTCAGGTGTACAATGCCAATAGTAAATCCCCTTCAAAGCAAACTGAGAAGTCCAATTACTTTTATGGTAATGTTGGATGGGCAAACTGACTCTGATGGTAGAATGACTCCATTTTTTCCTTCCTTAAGTCTGTCATGAAGTTCTGGCTTGACTCTGAATTGCAAACAGAATTTAGACATAACCTGACCCATACTGAGTAATGGGACTCTGCTAATCCTGGATAATTCTGTGCTAGATGCATACTAGAATTTGTAAGAGAGGTTTCACATCTTTGGATGTTTCTTCTGCTAGCTGGACGTAGTAAGAGGACAGACAGAGCCTAACAACATATAACTTGCCAGCTGGAACTTCAAACTGGCCACCAGTAGAGGAGACTCTTCTGAAAACAATAACGAACAGCTTTCTCCTGCTTCTCAGACTTAGAAAAACAAAAAAGCCTCATGAAAGCAAAGAAATCAGCTTCACCTGGGAGCAGTGAGAGACGGTAAGACTGGAACCTATTTCTGTGGCTCAGTAATCAATGGCTTCCAGCTATGAAACACTAGGTGTGGACCAATGCTAGTCTTAGAAATTAAATCCCTGATGACTTTTAATGGCTAAAAACATCAAACAACTTGATTTTAACAAGTTTTTATTAAAAAAAGTCTTCTGCTGCCCCCTTATGCACTAGAGGAAAGAGATATTTGTATGGGGTTACTGGGTAAGCCCACAGGGAAGAAAGAGAGCACCTCATGTTTCCCTAGGTATTGGATGACCTGAGGAGCTTGTATCTCCTTGGGTGGCAGCATCGCCACAGCCTCCCCCTGAGGATTAGTAAACAGCCTGAGTTACTGCAGGAGCTTGCAAACACTTTCCAGAAGGAGAAGAGAAAGATCTTCCAGGGCATAAAGACCCGCCACGCTGGGATATTATGCCTATTCCAAGCTTAAGTAAACAAAATGCCTTCAGCAACCATTGCTCAAGCAGTGCATGTCCTCCACTTTCCATCCCAGAAGGCTTTAAGAGACATTAATTGAGTAGTTTGTTTGTAAACCAAAGTGTACGGATAACATGGGATTAGGATGCATGCTTAATGGTGGGTAAATGTCAAGATATATTCTCTTTAGGTAGATTAAATTTCATTCCTTTTTTTCACAGTAGTAAGTTATGCAGCTTTAGAGAAGTACAATTGTTATGGATGCTGCAGCAGGTATTCAGCCAATTAAAAATAATGCAACATTTCCAAATTGCGGTCTCTCTATATATTGGCCTAGCCCTATGATTTAAAAGCTAGGCCTTAATTGTCTTCTAGCCATTACTCTTAAAATGCAGAAATCCGTTCTTTCTCACACCCATTTACAGCCTCTCTTTTCGCTTTCTAAGCAACAATGTCCTACTGCCTGAGGTAATAATTTATACAGTGCAGAGTTGCTACTGTGGAAGACAAAACCAAAAGCTACTGCACATAAAAAAATAAGGCTTCAAAGAGAAAAAAAAAATTAAAAGTATTTATTAGACAACTTTTAATAGTAACAAAACTGGGAGACAGGATTCCTAAGCTCAACTGGCTGTTCTGTATCCCATACCAGGGGGTATACACAGTACCAGTTTGACTGGCCAGAGCTTCTATGGCTGTCATGTACCTCAGGAGCATATGCCATAGCAGATGATGCCAAACACAAATGATCTTACCCTTTCATGCCCACTAGGGAATCCATACCTGCACACAGCCACCACCTTGATCTTAAGGAAAACATTATAAGGGAGATGTCTCTCTAATTTAATTGGTTTAAGTTGAGAGAAGGCAACAAGGCATAACTGTACAGGCCACTGTGACAGTCTCTTGAAGGGTCACTGAAAGGGCTGAGTAGCTCAGCAGGCTCTGGCATATGCTTTTTCACAAGGAATCAGCCTTTGCTTCACTGCCACATGCACTCCAGCTCCTCCAAGCAGAGCTCCTTGCCTCAAACTGTAAGCCTAGTGGCACTGTCAGTACCACATGCCTCATGGTCTTTTTCAGTCCTTGCATTTGAGTCATGCATTGAATCTGCCCAAGTGCACGTGGAAAGTGAGAAAACTTGATTCCTGGTATTTCCCAACTGGCACACTTGTATAATGTTAAACCACTCTATTCATGAGTCTGCCTATGCTGCACAGAGGGAGTATAAAGCTTAATTAATTTATGTTTGTAAAGTGTGAGCTTCTCAAAAGGAAGACACGGTGTAAGTAGAAATTACTCCTATTAAATCAGGTATTGGGAGAAATGATCACACATTGTGGACTGAATCTTGCTCCGCTGTTCTTTAAATAGGGAGAATGCAGGCAGCAACGTCAACAGAGACTGCATTCCTCATCATACATTAGTTTATTCATAAAGTTCAAGCCACAACGAATTCTCCTAGCACCTGTTCTGGCACTTTGTGTTGCAAACCTGAGTTGGGGACAAGATCCACTGTTTGTAAGTGCAGACATTTCTAGGTACTATATGTGGTCTCTGTGGGGGAGGAATCAGTTGTCATGGGTACCTTCTGTTTACAATCCCACCGACTGGAACTGGCTCTGCTACAAAAAGACAGTCTCTTGTTGAAAGCAAAGTACTTAGGAGCAGATCCTGGCTAAAGGGATGAAAGAACTTTGTGGGGAAAAAATCAGACCAAAGGGAATGAAAAGAAGGAACCACAAAAAGAAATCTCAATATTAGCAGAAAAAGAATTAAAACTTTTATATAGATAAGTGAATAGCTTATCTAAATAATTCTAAAATTAGTTATCAGAGTCTGGTAATGTGACTCAATTGCCAAATATGCACAGTTATTTTTTATGTTTGTTAATGCTATAATGTTATTTCAAGTAAACTAAGTACTAAAAAAGAGTATATGATCATAATCCTGATCATAATCACTGACTTCTTGTTTGAGCTGAAACAAGTCACTTAACCTTCCTGCACAATGTGAAATAATAAGTTGTGTCTGTTTAGAGCGATGTTATGAGAATTACCTAATATTTTGCGGTGCTTTAGCAGGGGCTGTCACTCTTCAAGTATGGCACTATTAAAGAAAGCAGAAAGGTGAGATCCTAAGTGTAAGTCTTACTAGTTACACCATTTACGATGTGAAAGTGCAGTGAGGATAAGTGACGGCAATGATCACTTTGTGCTTTGTCACAGTGCTACTTCATGTATCATCACTTCCTTTATCAGAGCATATCTCACTCACAAAAAGGGGCTCCAAGCAAACATGAAAGATAACAAGCAAGAATGGAAAATGAAAGAGGAATATTACACCATTGTTTCCTTTCTCAGCTGCTAGCACCTCTCAGAATAACATTCAGCTCACTTCAGCGTTACATTGTCATTTTTTTCCCCCTCCTTTTTCGCTCCAGACTTCATTTGTATCTCGGGTCTGAGTTGCAATGCCTTGGCATGCTGTCAAAGCACTAGTATGAAGAAACCACAAAGCACTAGCTTCATTTGTAGAGCATTTTTATTTTAACATTACACCGACTGGACATCTCTTCTATGGTTGCTAGGCAGAGAGAGAGAGAGTGTGTGTGTGTCTGCATGCATGTGTGTACATGTAATGATGATGCCCAGCCAAAAATATCTGTGACCTTACCAGCCACATAAAACCTAGAAGCCACAGATGTTACTGAGAAAGAAAGCTAACTGGCTGCAAAGGCAGGCAGAGAAGGCAAGGAACACCCCAAATCCTTAGGAAACCATATTCCTTAAGTTCATATCCCATACATAACCACCCCCTAACTTTGATTCCTGAAGCTTATGTTGCTGCTCTATGTTATAAAACAAGTATCATATAATTCAGACCACTGCGTAAGGTAGGAAGCCTGTCAAACTTCAGTTCACCTTTCTCTAGCTTTGCAAGGAATTTTTAGCCTATCCAGACCCTGCAGATTACTTTGCAGACTGTTTCTTTCAGCATAGTCATCTGAGCAATTTTAGAGGTGCCACAGAACTTCCCCTCAAAGTGGATTTTGAAAAGATTTATCAAAGTTGTGCTGTCTTGAGATACAATGGGAACGCTTTCTATTTGTAATTAGAGAGAGGTTTCAAGTTTGCTTGATACACATACTGTTTTTCATTGCTCATTTCCCCATACCTTAAAATGCCTCTGCATATAGAGAGCAATTCTTGGTGATAGCTCCAGAGAAACGGTCTAATTGAAGGAAATTTTTATGGATTACTGGAACTAAGGGAGTGTTATAAAGCCCCAGGGAAATGTCTCCAATTTCCTCTCCCCCACCAATAAATCCCCTAGGAGTGTCACAGGTTTTTTCTCTACAGCTCACCATCCTCGATGGATGAGGGCAGCCTAATCAACAACTTACAGAAAAACTGGGAGGGGCTTTAATTGCAAATATAAACATTACCAAAGTAAGTGCAAGCAGAGTTAGTTTAAATAAGAAAAGCATCTATGTAGCAGTGTGGGAATTAATTAAGGGATAACTCTTCTGATGCAGTTTTATTTTTTGTTCTCTGTCACCTACAACACCATTAGCATATTTGGAGAAGTTAAGAAAATCTAGTGCTTTAAACAGAAGGATTTGCATGCATTTATGAAAATACAGCTCTGCCAAAGCATCCTTGTAAACTAATTGAATGAATGCGCTGTTGCTATATAAGGTTAGCAAACAGCAGACCATGATTCTTATAGAAATGCTACAGCATCACATCTTTGGAGTATAATTATTTATGACTTGCCTTTCAAAAAAAAAATGGGACAATAAGAGAATAAAGACGGGGGGGGGG
>NW_009596688.1:5913-10004 GCF_000690535.1 Cariama cristata
AGTCCAAACAGCTAATGCAAAACCACTTCTACCAAAGTGCCCTAAAGCAGACAATGCATTCAGCAGCCAGCCAGATCATTTCATTTCCTCTCACAGAAATCACTCCAGGGTTTTTATGAAACAAAGCAAACAGTGAATATATAATTGTGCAACATTGTTTTAAAATTAAGGAAGTTCAACAGTACAACAGCTGAACAGTTACAACATCAATGTTTGGGTTTTTTTCAGATTGCTTTTTTCTTGTTTCTGAGCTGGTATTCACCAGTATTCCTGTGTTTTCACCTCTCTCACTAGAGGGGTCTACACTGTAATGAACAGAGTGTTTTTAGAAGGGAAGAAGATAATCACATTTACAAGGAAAAATGCTAAGATGTTTCCAGAGTGTTCTAATGAAAATGATGGAAAGGTTTGCAAATAGTGGTGAAAGAAGGAGTAGATCCACTCTTTGGTATATTTGACAGTCAAGTTTTTCCGTACTTAAGATCATTAGCAATTTTCAAATATATGAACAATTGCTATAAAAGGGAAGGCAATGGATTTGGAAAGAAGAGAGCCAGCTGGGAAGAGGAGACTACACACTCAAAGCAAAGGAAGTGTAGGTTAGAAACTAAGAAAAAAACTTTCCAAGAGTAAGGATAACAACAGACTGAAAATATTACATAAAAAGAGACCGTTATTTTCCACCACTGGAAGCTTTTTTTAAAAAAATGTATAAAATATTTATCAGGAAGGGTTTATAGACAAGTCAATGTGTCATTTCTTGACTGCATGATCTTCTCTGTCTTCTGTTAGGGAAAACTAAGAAGATATGAAAATACAAGAAAGGAGAGACAGGAAGAGAGAAAGCCATTTTAACTTAATAAACAGTCACGCATTGTTCTGACTCATTACCCTTAAAGATGACTTGTCCATGTTACATGACTCAGAAGATTCTTCAGAAATTATCTGGGAAAGATTTAAACTTCTGTGCCGAACCATGGGTGCATTAACAGTGAACAGAGATTTAGTGTGGGATTCAACAGATCTACATCCTATTCCTGGTGCTGCCCACGACCTAAAAGCTGATTTTAGTCATGACTCTCCACTTGACTCTGTCTCACTTTCACAGTCCATAAAATAATATTTACTTTCCTGTTCATGTGCTTCTAGATCTATTGGTGCAAATCCCAAGTCAGAGCTACATAATATTATTATTGTTATTGTATTGCTACTGCTAATATTAATATGAGTTATTTTAACCTGTCTTGGCTGACATAGCTTTTAAATCAAGCTAATCAAACAACTCTTAAAACTGCACACCCATGATGAAGTTTTCTATTTGTCATTGCTCAATATTAAGACAATGTGAAAACATAACCATGATGTAGCTGACAGTTTAAGGATTTTATGTCTGTTTTTAATTTAGCCTCAGCAGAAGTATCTAAATTCCCCTTCACATGCACTGGCCCAATACTTAAAATATATCTAAAAACTCTAAGAAATACAGAAGTCATACATGTCCCATTTAACGATGGAACTAGTATCTTGAATGAAAACGTATCTTTGGACAACTCCATCTTCTGGGCATTCACTCAACACTACCACTACCAGAAAAATAATCAGTGTTAGCAAATGTAGCAAGGGACTGAAACTCAACCACCTGTTAAATTACATGAATAGTCCCTGTCATAGTTTTATTCCTGGCCAACTAGGCCTCTCCCAAACTATGTTTTAGACAAGTTTTAGAAGTTAACGGTATTCTCCACAGGCAATTTGCCTGCACTCACCTTCTTTTATAGAATAGCAAATTTTGACAATATGGACATGGCTCACTCCATGACAGTTGACCTCATTGGCATCAACAGTCCCAGGCAAATTTAATTTCCTAGTGCAAATCTTGCCAGGCAGCTCTTACATTAAATAAACTAATTTTATTCTAGCTTGAGCCAAAAAGAAAGCAAATAGTTTCTTTTAATAAAAGTTTACTGCAGCTAATTGGATGCAATTTTACTTCTTAATCTACTGGCTCTGTCCTTTAACTACATGACCGCTTGATGTGCAAAGATTTAGGAACCCCTCGTGTTCCTACTGTATAGGTGTATCTTCCTCACATTTGAGCTATCCACACACAACCTTACAATCATCTGTTAAGGCAATTCAATCTCATGATGTACTTTACAAGACCTACTGTTTCTTAAATACCCATGTCTACAATATTTTTTATCAATTCAGTGAACTGTAGCTGTCTTCTCTTTAGTGTAAAAGTTTCCTTTCCAGTGGTACAGGAAAACTCAGGAATAAAAAGCCAGAACCACTCTTATTGCTTCAGGACGGTGTCTCCCTTGTAATGACCCTAAACTCTTACCACTTTTTATGATTAAAAGCCTAGTGGCCAATCTGTTTTATTATGCTACCACTATATCTCACAGTCAGGAAAATTTTAGCTTTGTAATATATCTGTTTTGGCTACTTAATCTTGGGACTACTCATTTGTAGCACAAGGTGACCTCTAACAAAGGCTTGTCCTTCCACGATTGTGAGATGTAAGTGGACTTAAAAAGCAGACAAATGGTGGTCTTCATGAACTGAAGATGTAGTAGTTTGCATCTCATTCAAGTGACGAGTATATAGTTTAATAACTAATGTATTATTAATATGTATTTATTTCCTCTGCTGTATTCAGTTTTATAGCAGGATGCATAATTAATGTACTATTTTAATCATGCTATAATAACGAAAGTCTCACAAAAGCAATACACAACCGGGTTTTGTGCAGTTAGCAATGTCTAGTGGGAAGCATTTTCATGTCAACTATAAATAAACAATTAGAAAGATAAACAAAATGCATGTCACTGGCATTATTAAGGCAAAAGGTCTTTCTATAGTTTGGTTAAATATCAACAAGAGACACTGTAAGGTTTCATTTCTGTTGTTTGTTTTCAAACAAGCCACTTGAAAGAGAATGGATTGAATGCACTGAATTACTGCCCTGGCCTTCTTATAAGGTTTGATGTGCCTCAGTGGTTTATTTTTCATAAGCTGCTAACTCAGCAATGGGGAAAGCAAACAGACAAGAAAAATGGTTGGCAATGGGAAAAAAGCTGGGGATGGAAGGAAGCATTGATTTCTCTAAATGGAGAATGCAAGTCTACACACTCTAACAACAACATGCATGGGTGAACAAGAAAAAGCACTAGCCCCAGGACTGGAAGTCCTCTGTAACTCCTGATAAAGTAAACGCACAGGATTTGGCACCTATCGATGAAGACTGTTGTGCTTCTCCCCTTGTAGGAGGACACTTTTGCAAAGATATGCAGTTCATATCTTTAAGTTCAGTTATGTGACCCTAAACTGAGATGCTGCGTTGCTTTTAAATATTACTCTCTACTGTCTACTGTTACTATCTAATTAAATATTAAAAAAAATAAATGACCAAGTTACATAAATAAATCTACTTAGCATCAACTATATCAATACAGCTTGATAAGAAACCTCTCTAGTAACTATAGAAGATTTGAATTTTCTTTTCTTCTTAATTGTATAGGTCATTATTTAAAAAAAAATCAATAGCATTCTAATACATTGAAGTGACATAAGCAAGGTCCTTTAAAATCTAAAACCAGCAATAACAACCAGGAGGACTTTTGTCTTTCACAGATGTGGTAACTTAGAATTAGAAAATACTCTGATTGCTTTCTATGTGAGATATTGATGCTTCTGTTTCTTACTCTATTCTATCATCATTATGGCTGTTTTTTTCTATTTACTTAAGTGTTATAATCAGCATAACACGAACATCAGCGAGGAATGTAACTGGAACCAACTACTCTGCCAGTGGACATGGCCACAGTTCTGCTAATTTCCATGAACTTTTATAAATAATGCCAAGGGAAAAATAATTGGAAATCTAATATTTGGAAGCCACTTAAGTCAGTCTGTTATAAGTGTCAAAAATAGGAACAAAATCTAATTATTTAAATTCTAACCCAAACAGTGTTGATTCCAGTGGACAAAAGTATTAATGCTCATATCCATGATGCAGCCTTGTCAATGCTGGAAAGGTTGCAGAAATCCTGTATTAATGACTGAATCATAGAATCATAGAATCATAG
>NW_009596689.1:0-324 GCF_000690535.1 Cariama cristata
AGGGCATCGCCACTGTGGGTGTAACTGCCATGAGTATTGGTACCATGGGCATTGCTACCGTGGGCATTGCCACCGTGGACGTCACCACTGTGGGCATAACTGCCGTGGGCATCACTACCGTGGGCGTCACCACTGGTCATTGCCACCACGGCATCACTGCCCTGGCGTTGCCATCTGCAGGCATTGCTGCTGTGGACATCGCTGCCTTGACATCGCCGCTGTGGGCATTGCCACCGTGGGCGTTGCCGCCATGGCATCCCCACCATGGGCATCGCCACCCGGAACCCAGTGCCGGGGCCTTGGGAGCTGCTGCTGGCTCGGCGG
>NW_009596689.1:687-1066 GCF_000690535.1 Cariama cristata
AGTTGCCCGGCCTCAGCAGTCCCAGCGGGGACAGCTTTGGGAGGCTGCAGCCGTGCCCGGTGGGTGATGCCAATGCCGGGGCAGCGGGGTGGGTGTGTGGATGGCGCCGTGCCGGGGGCACCCCAGGGTGGTGTACTCGCTGCGGGGGGTGAGTACTGAGGGTGCTGAGCCGTACCATGGGGCACACAGAGGTGCTGTGCTTCGCCAGGGTGCGAGCGCTCGGGCACCATGAGCTGTGCCATGGGGCACCCAGGGGTGCTGTGCTTTGCTGGGATGCGAGCACTTGGGGACCGTGAGCTGGGACACCCAAGGGTGCTGTGCCGTAGCAGGGGGCAAACACTGGGGGCCTGGCTCCGACCGCAGCCCCCCAGCTCTGCCT
>NW_009596689.1:1077-1291 GCF_000690535.1 Cariama cristata
ATGTGCCGAGCATCCCCCAGGCCTTTGGGTCCCTAAAGAGGAAACGTGGGGCAGTGCCAGGAGAGGGTGCTGGGGTCCCTGCACCCCCCAGCCCCCCCGGAGGTCCCAGCCGCTCACAGCCCCAGGGTCCCTGTCCCTCTGCGCCTGTGTCCGCTCCTGCTCCGGGAGCCTCCCCAGAGCTCAAGGATGCTCTTGAGTGGGGAAACTGAGGCAC
>NW_009596690.1:0-3857 GCF_000690535.1 Cariama cristata
GGCTCCTTCAAAAAGCAGATACTCTGATTTAAGTCCTTTTTTTTTTCTTTCTTTCTTTTTGTGTTTTTTTTCCTCTTTCCCCCTTAAGAAAGAGGAACTGTCCCACCTGTGGATCGTACACTTGTTCTCTCCCTGAGAAACACTGCCTGCCTTTCAGGTGAAAATAAAATAGCAGGCTTCAGGAAAAAAAAATTTGGCGGTCTTTTATCTTATACTTACGGATACATATTTGCTTATATTTCCCTACGCAGAAAAATTACGAAGACTCTTAATAAGAGTGTGACATTCAGAAAGTAACTTTTCTAAGCCTCAGATCCGCTTTTTAGAGGTCCATTTCAGTTTTCTTTTTCTTGTTTTTTCTTAAAACATTTCCCCCCCAATAACGTCCCAAAAGGGGAGAGTTAAATCCTCGTAAAGACACGGCCCGTTATCAGTGCAAAATGTCGAAGCCCCAGAGGCCGAGGGGGGCGGGGAGAAAGAAAAAAAAAAAAAAAAAAAAAAAAAAAAAAAAGTAAAACGAAAGAAACAGAAGCTGCAAATAAGGGATACGTTTCATATGTGTCTATTTGTGCGCGTTTGCGTGTTATAGAGAGTCATCTAAATTCTCAGCGCTCCCCTGGGCAGACCCTTCTTGCAGTGTATTCTGAAAATGAAATATACTATTCCGCTCTTACAGAACCGAAAAGGAAAAGGGGGAGGGTAAAAAAAAAAAAAAGTTGGGATAAGGGGAAAAGAAGTGCCCATAACTCATGCGAACAGTCTACCTTTTAGCGCAGGTATCACGGGGCGACAGTTAGATTGCATTGTTAATAAAAGTAATGACTGAAATACGAAAAGAAAGGGCAGGGAAGGAGCTTGCATAAACAATTGCGGTGCTGGTGCCGGGGAGCACTGGAGAATTCATTGCCACAGCGCCCTCTCCCACACGCAGCTTGAACTAACGATTTTATCCCGAAGATGGGGAAAGAAAAGTTCTTTCTTTTCCTTTCTCCCTTGCTGTTTTCCCCGCTCTTTGCTTTAACCCTGTGAGCAGATCTAAGCCAGGACAGCTCGCCCAGCTCACCCCGTCTCCCTTCGTTCGCACAGGTCTCTCCTGCGAAGCACCCTGGCTCAGAAAGAGCTTCGTAAACTGGGCTCCTTTTACTAGAAAACTGGACAAGTCCGCTTGCACAGTATGCGTGTGTCATTTGTTATTTTTAAATACAATAGTCTATTATTTCACGTCGTTGTCTCCGGGAGATGGTGGCGGTCCCCCATTTCATGAGAGAAAGGAGAAAGCATTCCCAGACCATTGTGTGGTTATGTCACAGGAAACTGTTTCTGCTGCGCATTGTGTTACATCTCCAAACCCCACCAAGTTCCACTTCACTCTGCTTAAAAAGTTACTGTGACCGGTGTCACGACAATCGGGCAATTGGCATTGTCCGGGTAACAGGCGTGTGCGCCTCTCCGGGCCACAGGGAGCCCTCCCCAGGCGGGGAAACCTCTCCTTCACGCCAAAGAGATTTTTGTGGGTTCCCCCCCCCCCTTTTTTTATGGCCTGAGTAAAACTGAAGGCAGCGGGGTCCTGAGTGACCCCGGCGGCCACGGGAGGGCAGCCGCTGCTTGCAGCGAGCGCTCCCACAGCAGGGACCGGAGCGTGGTTCCCACAGACGTGGCTTTCGACTTCACCCGCCCGAAAACTTCAGCCTCTGTCACTAGGGCAAGGAGATATAGCTAATAAATGAAAAAAAAGAAAAAAAAAACCCAAAACCAACACAAAAACAAAAAACCAAACCCACGCAAAACCTGTCTCCCAGGACGACGATGAGCGGTAGCTGAAAAGGGTCAGGGGCTGGGGGTGATCTCGACTAGCTTCTCAGCTGTGCTGGAGAAAACTGAATTAAAGAAGACAAGGCGAGAGCACCGCTTTTAAATCAGGGAAGGTAAAACGCTGAACTAATGAATAGATTATCCAAATAAAAACGCAGTGTGTAAAGTCTTAACGTCTCTGCGTAGGCATGTTAATTTGCCACAGTTATTACCAATAAAAAGTGCATGTAATACTATTCTACTGTTTAACAGCGCAAGTTAGACGTTTTTTTTATTAGTAACGGGTAGTACTATGCGAAAATTAGATTTCGGCGGTGGAGACAGGCAACTGAAAAACCTCTTCCCTGCGAAAGGCATTCGAATCAAACAGAGGCAACTCCGAGAAGAAGTTAAATACAGCCACGTACACCCACCGATATTTAAAAACGTTATTGACACGGTTTTCTGGTCTGTTTATCGCGAAGACTTCGGCAGCTATATTTAAATGACCCCAGTAGCTATTCGTTCTCCACATTGTGCAGAGTCAAATTAGTGGTGTACTACTTGTAATAAAATGCATACCGTCTCCTTGCAGTGGGTAAATCCATTCCTTTCTGAAGCCACACAAAAAATATGCAAATCAAATCAACGCAAGAACTTGTCTTTTGAAATGATAATATTTTACTCCATTAATCTCTGATTGAGAAATTAACCCTGTTTCTGTATAAAAACCCCAATATTTTTGGACTGCACAAATTAAAACATCAGAAATGTAATCTGTTGCTCCTTGTGTTTGGGGGAAGGGGTGTGATGCTGCTGATTTAGACATTCCTCCCACCGAAATCACAAAAATATATTTTCATAGAGGAAAGACATGCAGACGGAGGCAGAAGCAGCACCTACATTTTACACGGGCGGGCACGTATCCCTAGCGTGTACAACATGTGTATATGCGTGTAGATATGTGTGGAGATTTGTATCTCTCGTGTGTGTGTCTGTGCGTATCTACACACACTCTGAACTGAATTATATCAATTCTCCTGGGATCACGGTATTTATTTAAGTACTCTTCCCAGGTCATAACTGTAACACTCACTTAATAGCATTAATCCCTTGTTATAATGTAAACACAACGGCCATTGTATTCCCAATCTGTATTGTTCCACTAATTATTGAAGAGGAGGAACTAAAAGCAATCAATTCGCGTAGATAAACACTGACTTACACCACTCCTGCTGGAAAAGAACAGACTTGGCTTCCCGAATAAAAATGCAGAGAGTATAGCACATTTTGCAAGGCATGCAGGTTGACTTAGAGAGATTCATGTACGACTTTATAATGTTATAATTAATTTTGCATTCTCAGCTCTCCAGCTGCTGCTCCGTTCAGAAGCAGGGCTCATATACTTAGAAATCGGTCTGCGGAACACAGGAATTGACTATTCAGATGTAATCACATGATATCGATTATTCCATAGAACTACTGAAATATGAATGTGTTTTATATAAAGCTCTTGTTTTTAGAGATTCTATTTTTATTTAATACATGCGCATTAATCACCAAGCAGGGAAGCAAATGTCTTTTCTGTAATCTGTTTCACTGAGTTTACCAGTTGTTTATCACTCTCTTATCAGGAAGTCGGGAGTTAATGACAAGAAATACCTGTTGGTGTTAACCTCCTCCCCCTCACCTGCTTTTTTAAGGATTGCCTCTTCTACAGGCCAGTTGATAGCTCTGGATAGGAATTAATCCGGTATGTCTGGTGGCCAGATCTCTACTGCTGCGTGCAGGGGCAGGGGTAAACTGGTATGTGGATTTCACAGAAGAGGAGGAGAGGAAGGAAAAGAAATTAAATAATCAGATAGAAAAAGAAAACGGAAAGCTCGGATTTCTTCAGACAGTGTGCACATCCCGATACTTGACCGTAGTTTCAACACGGCATCTTCCCCGCTGAGTCCGCGAGGCTATTGAAACGGCTTCTCGAAGTGTATTTTTTTAATTAGCTGCATGTTTAATTGATTAACAATAGGCTGCCCTGCTAACCCGCAGTTCTGCAGCTATTGCCA
>NW_009596690.1:3885-4174 GCF_000690535.1 Cariama cristata
GCACCTCATCAGATTCTTTTTCTCCATCCTACCTAACTGACGTTACCCGAGGTACTCCATGAAGAAGTCGGCCGTAAACGCCAAGCGGCTTCATTTGGTTAAATACGGGATAAGTACTCACTCACAGATGTTGGAAAAATAAAGCACATGGTTTGATGAAAATTTTTGGGGGTGTTTTTTTGTGTGTGTGTGTGAGCGCCTAAACAATTTATTTTTTTTTCAGCTCGTCCCAGGCTAGTAAGCCGGTGCAGGTTGCAGGTGAAGAGCTTGCGGGAAGCGCGGTGGCTTC
>NW_009596691.1:0-19451 GCF_000690535.1 Cariama cristata
CCTCAATGGTTCTATGATTCTGTGATCCACCGCAGCCCGGTGGAGGATTGCGGCGTGTGGAGAAGGAAAGGTTGAAAGGAGGCTTTGTGTCCGTATTTGTGCGAGGAGCTATTTTGTTTTCCAATTAAGCGTTTTGTTCTCGGCCAGTTTGGTGCGTGTCTCGGGAGTCCCCTGTGGCCACAACCTTGCGTGAATCACGGAAAAGAGAAGGTGTAGTTGTTAATGCCGTGTCTCCCTGTGACGCCCAATTACTTCGGTGCTGGACTGTAAATACCTGGGTTGCACTGTGTATGAAATTGTTGAGTTATTTGCCAAGCCTGTGTGTTCATTTAGCCTCACCGCATCCCTCTCGGGTGGTTTTGAACCATCCCAGTTTCACGGATGGGGAAATTAAAATCTCATTGCTGAAATAATGTGTGTCGTAAAAAGCCTGAATGAATGGTTGTGTGTTGCCGGGCTGTCCTTTCGCTACACGAACATAGGGTTGCTGTTAATTGTAGAGGACTTTAAAAGTTTAGCTCCCTCGCAGCCTCCAAGCAAATAATTTATAATACCAATGGAGATGGGATGGTGCTGGTGGTCTCCGTCGGTCCACAAGTTTCTCCAGCATCTTTCTGCCTGGGAGAACCAAGTCAAATGCGAAAAAGCAAAGGAAAATCCACGGCAGGGTAGCTGGGGAGAGGCGGCTGTGTTGCTGCATGGCCGGCTGGCGTTGCTTTTCAACGGGCTTTTTTGTTTAATTTATGAAGAGGAAAAAGAGACCTCCAGAAAATAGGTTAATCATCAGCTCCAAAAATGCAGAGTTAGGTTTGCCTTGCGCCCAAGTGACACGGCTTAATTAGCGCGTGTGAAGCTGTGATTTACATTTGTGACCCTCTCTGTAGTTTATCTAACTCTTTACTTTTTTTCTTTTAAATATAAATATGGGATTGGGAGGATTCATACGTGAAGCTTCTTGGCTACAGCAAACCTTTAACCTTTCAACAAGGTCTTGGTGTGTAAACGCAAACCTGGTTATAGTCTCTTCATTTTTTTTTCCCTTTTTTTTTTTTTCCCCTCTTCTCTTGGAGAAATGAAACTGGCCATGTGTAGCATTTGGTTTTGTTTCTGCTTTTATCCGAGAGCAACAGAAGTGACATATTAACTGACTGAAATGCCTCTCAAATCCAACCAAGCCAGCCTGGTCCTCTCTTCCCTCCCTCCCAGAGGAGAAGAAGAAGATAACTGGAACATTGTCCCTGTCTGCAGTGGTGGCTTCTTGGCTTGAATATGACTAACAGGTGGTTTTTTTTAGTTTTGTTTTTTTTTTTTTTTCTTTTTTTTTCCTGGATAGTAGAAAAGAATTATGTGACTTAGTGAAGATGTGATGGGGGTTAAAACAGGCACGCTGTTTCTCTGGCCCGAATAGAATTAATTCTTGAGTTAAAACCCCTTTTTTGGTAGAGATTCAGCTGACTCCTGAGTGTTGTGTCCTGTAAACCAACAGCTTTTCTTGGAGGGTGGGATGACTCTTGCAAGCACGTTAACCTGTCAAATTCAAATAAAGAAGTTTTGCTGTTGGTAGAACAAGCTGTAATGGTCTGCTCTGCCTGCTGCCAGCACCGCTTTTTCAGAAGGGCTGGCTGTATCTTCTCAAACGTGTCAGCGCTCTGAAGGCAGCCCACAAAACCCATAAAACTTTCCATCTCTGGTACCGGTACTCGTGTTAGTGGGTATTGGGGAGCGATGCTTTGCCACCCGTCTTCAAACGCGTTTGCCCTGCTGTTTCACGGATGGATGGTCCTCCTGCATCTTTGCCGACCAGGAATTAAGTAATCCCTGAGGGACATTTCCTCCATTTCAGGCGTTGGCTCCGGTTGTGCATATGTCCTTTGGAGAAGTCATTTTAGACTCAGACCTCAGAAAAACACCGCTTTACCTCTCCAGTGTTCATTATTTGATGCTTTTGCAAATCGACCCCACCATCCCTTCTCCTTCAACCTGCGAGCCTTTCCCTGCCAGCGCGGCGGGGCTCCCCGCTGCCTCTCACCGAACGGCTGCAGTGGTATTTCTTAGCGGCGTGCCGTGTCTTCGCACCAAGGCTGTGGCTTCACCGCGGAGGGCGAGTCGATGTGAAGGAAAGCGTCTCGTTATCCTTTTCCATTAATGGGGAGGATTACGGGAGGTGTGCGGCACAAGGATTGGGAGAAGACTCATCATTCGCACCAGATTTGAGGGCAGTGGCAGAGCGCCTCTAATAACCACCTAACGCAGGTGACGCCAATGCACGCGCATGTCCATCGTTAACAAAATTGGTAATGACGTTGGAGCAGCCTCTCATGCCGATGTGAACCGCGATGACCTGGGGTGAGGATGGAGAATGAAATATAATCACAGAATCGGTTCTAGCCTGACCTTCCCCTGGCAAAGTTTCAGACTGTACCCTCTTGTCCTGTCACGAGTTGGTCAGGGCCCGGAGAAGAATGGTAAGAGTTTGTCCAAAATGGGTGATGCCAAGGAAATTTGGCGTGAAACGGTGTTCTTTGGGAGTCTGTTGGGCAATCCGGTAGACTATGGGTACGCGGGGGTTCAGCCAGCAACCCCCAGCGCTCTTCTTCTGTGTGGCTTAGATTTTGCTTTGACAATGTCCTACATGGAAAGCAGTTACTGATGTTTCAACTGTATTGGGATGGAGAAGCTTATTCATGGCTTTTCCAGCTCTTTGTTGCCTGAAAAAGTGTTTTGGCTTTGAAATGTCTTGTTCTTCCTGCTCAGAAGTGATGATTTCTTCCCTCTCAAACTTTCTACATCTAATTGAAACTCAGGTGTTTTCAGGTACGCATTTTCTTCAACAAAAAGTTTGTAGGTCTGATCTCAGGGAAATATCTGTGCCACTGATTTCACCGGGGGATGACAACTTGCTGCCAGAAACATTCTCCAGTCTTTGCCGTTTAACAGCAATGTTTGCGATGCAAACACGTGGATTCTGAAATCATGATAATATGTATACATAAAACAGCAAACCGCAGCCACTTAGGAGTCATTTTGGGTTATTTGAAGGGAAGAAATATTTGTGCTTGTTTACTATGTAAACACCACAATTATTAAAAAAAGATAGTATTAAAAATACCTTTCCTTTTGGAAATGTGAGGTTATTTTTTGGAGGTATGGACATAAACCAAGGTGTTTAATTTTCAGAGGCAGTTTTGTTCCTTGTGTTTGTTTCTTATGGGAAGTCACGCTGTTCGGGCTCTGATTTAACCATTTCCATAGTAACCAGCTGTGACTGAACCAGGATTAGGACTTCAATAAGGAATAAGCAGCAGGGACACAGAAGCTCCGGCTCTTAAAAATCATGTTTTTGTACAATTACCGCAAGGGTTGCTATGAGCAAATGGATTCCAAACAGCTTTTGAAAATGTATGGGTGGATCTCGGGTACTGAGGATACGTCAGGGACGTTTTTATATTCTGAACTTTTTGCTGTAAAATTTTATGATGAGATCCTTTTTTTTTGGCCACTTAGAGAACTGAAACTCTGTCGGTTTGAAAACATGCTTTATTGCTAATAGCAGCCTTTGGTGACATTTCATGACTTAGCTTTTTGCATTTGGGCATTAAACGTCTCGAAAGAGCAGCAAAGTGGGAGCAGGGCTGCGCAGCGGTGCCTTGCCAGACTTCAAGGACATCTAACCTTCAATCTTGGCCAAGTGGGAAGCAAAGAGTACTAGTACGTGCCGTGCTTGGACCAAGGCACCGTAACTCTGTCCTCACCTCGTAGCTGACCTGACTGCCACGTATGCTTCCGTACAAAGAAATACCAAGGAAAATGATGAACGTGACCTCCAAACAAGAGGAATACTCGTTACCTGGATGGAGTTGTCCACTTGTTGTGCAGAAAATCAGACTGTATGACCTGGGAGCTTCCCAACTGTCGGAGATACAAGGATGGGCTGTTGTATGGGCTGCTCTTCTTGCCGATTCGAACGTGAGCACCTTGCCTTGCGTGGGCTCCCAGGGGCTGGCTCTTGGCAGCCAGTAAGTGGGAATAGGAGCAACTACAGCTCAGCTGGCAGAGAATAGCTCAAGACATCAAACTTGCTTTGTTCCAGTGCTGACCTCTTCTTAACTCCTCAAAAAGAGACAGTTATTTGTGCCAAAGAAGCACTTGACTGGTAACATGACCATCCTCTAAGCCTTCAATGAAAGATAAGGAGGTTGTTAGTATTCTGGTCAATCCCCAAGGAAAATAAATTGGTATTAGTTCCCGGGAAGAGGAGAAGCTGTCAGGTCATTTTGTTGACTTTTAGGAGTTGCCAGGGGATGGCTAGCTGTGGCTGGGTTGTATTTAATATGGGCACACAGGGCTGGCTAAATAGCCTGGGAGATTCAAAAAAGCGGCTCTGCTAAAGCTGGGGAGGAATGGAAAAGCGAGTTGGAAGATTTAGGCAGATATCAGAATGTGGCAATTGCGTTATCGTAATTTTGGGTAAAGGCCAACCCTGATGAGAGAGGGAAGCAATTCTTCAGACTGAAATTTTTAAAAGGCAGTGGAGAGAAGAGAAGGAAACAAATGTATTGGGGAAGGAGTTAAGTGGCACACTTGTGTCATATGGGAGTGATGAGCTGCTTTCCAGACCAACGGTGATGAGAGGATATTAGACAACTAGCAAAAACACTTAAAATCAGCAGTGGTAGGTAATTTGCACCTAGGAATCCTAAAATAATCAGCCGAAGAGATTGTTGGCCTGCTGCGTTTTGATTTAATATTCTCTGAATACTGGATAAATTCCAAAGGACTGGAAAAGTGCTAATAAAACACCGCTATTTAAAATAAAGGCAAGAAGGGTAACTTGGGTGGATCCGGTTCGACTGCTGTTGGTGTTGAATAGAATGATGAAAAGCCTGATTTGCAATTCTTTTAACTAAGAGTGAGGAAAAGGGAGTGTCAGTTTTGTCATGTAAATTTGATTTAGTGAAGGGTTAGTATTGCACAAGGTGCTGGTGAAAAATTACAGCTCTGAAACCGGTAACTGATAGCTTAATAGCTGTCAACGAGGCATCGTCGTCTGGCAGAGGTGTTGCTTTTTGGGGCCCTGTGCACCCAGTATTTCCATTAGTCATTTGGAAATATGTGTAAATTTGCTGCTGGCTTAATGACAGCCGGCTCAACGTCCGAAGGCTGGGGAGGGCTGAGTAGCGTTGTCATCTGTTTGGATGAAGTGTGAGCCCTTTTGAGCAAAAAAGGGTTGCAGGGCACATGGATGTGTGCTCTGTACACCTGTGTGGGGAAAATACAGGGCTTATCCATAAAATGGGTTCATCTCCAGGGGGAAAAAAAGGATACTGGTTCTTGGGTTCGTGTATCAGGTGAGGGATGGTGTCCTCTCCGTGTTGCCCTGGTTCAGGTGGTCCCGCGTGGGCATTTGGAGACATCTTACAAAGTCAGTGATGGGGTGGGGGCAGGAAGAGAGAGCCACGTTAATCTGGTGGTTTATCAAAAAAGATTTGAGAAGCATCCTCGATCGTAGTGCACAAGCGTTTGCACCCTTTCAACCTATCGGGTACAAAATGCTCTTTGGAAGTGAGTGATGGCAGGAGCCAACAACTGGAAATAAGCTATAGCATCGTATGGACTTTTAAGTGAAGCCGCTAAAGAAAGGAACAGCCCCTCCACCTGCTGTCTTCAGGATAAGGTTGTGTCCTTTCCCTTTTCTTGGAAAAGATGCTTTAGTCGGATGCGGATTGCTACAGCGTAGGGATAACTGGCTGAGACTTCCCAGATCAGAGATATTTTAAAAGTCAGGCGAGGTGATTTAAACATCCCTTTTGGCCTTAAATCTTTGAATGCGATGCAAAGTGAGCTGCTTCCCGTGTTATTACAGTGGAAGGCACCAAACAGGTGGGGAGGCTCCTACCAGCAAGAAAAAAAAGTCATGAAAATGTGCTGAAGCCCAGGGGAAACTTTCGTACTCCTCAAAATGTTGTATTCCCCACAGCAGATGCTTCTCGCAGGTAGCCAAGACCTGCTCCGCACACAGGGAAACCCATGACGGGTAGGAGAGTTTGCTTTACTGCAGGTAAAAGAAGTCTCATGTTTTATAATTTCACAGGCAAAGTTTGGCAGTACGCCGGGAGAGATGATAGAAATGCCTTCTGCGGCCGCATTCCTCTCTGCTGATTGTCGAGGCTTCCCTCCTGCTTTGGGATTACAACCTGCCTGAAGTCCGGGAAGTGGTAGAACATGAAATCTGGTGCTTTCCCCAAAATGCTGGAGAAGCCTGATATTTTGCCATGCCAACTCAATAAAATCCAGTTGTTCTTCAGCAGGCAAATAAAAGTTCTACTTGGCAGGACCTTGGATTGTGGGTGGTTACAGGAGATGGACTCATTTCCCTGGTAATGACCCAGAAGCCTTCCTCTTCCCTGCCCTCCTGCTACGTCTAAATGCTCAGCCATGCTTCCAAAGTGGTTTTACCAAGTTGTCACCCTCTATCTCTGAATATCGAACTGTCAGAGATATTCCTCTCTCTGCCTGGGGCTGGTTAGGAGGAAAGCAAACGAATGCAGTTAATGCTGACCAAATAATGTGATTTACATCCCAGGTTTGCAGGAGCCAGGTTCTGAACCTTGCGGACATGATCCCAGGTCCCCATAGATGTTCAGCTGGGACCCCAAGGTATTAGCTGGTCCCATGTAAAGCTTGCTATGGGCCTTGTGATTGTTGCAAAGAGGCAGCTGAGACCCTTCTTTGAACAACCTGATGCAAATCTTCTTGGATTTACACCTTAAACAGGCAGTGAATTTGACTCTTTTCATCTCGGACCTCTTTGTGAAGAGCGGGAGTCCATGGAGCAAAAGTCTTCGTGTTGGTAGCTACAAGCCAAAGGTTGCCAGACATCTACAAATTGAAATAGGTAGGAGACTACAAGCAAGCAAGCTTTTGAATGTTGGGAGTTTATTTTTGGAGTGTCTCTTTCCAGAGACTGAAGGTTGGGAATGACTCTGTTTGCAGGCAGTTGGTGAACAGCCATGTAGACTTGTGTGTGCGTCTCCGATCTTAGGACTTACAGCTAATAATAAACACCTCGCCGCGGGGTGCCTTGAAAGGAGGAATCGCTAGAGCGAGAGTGGAACGGCAGAGGGGTTATTTTCGGCTCCCTTTGTGGCATTAGGGTTTGAAATAGTGAGAAAACAAAGTTGAACCGAAAAGCAGTGAGAGTTGAATTGCTGCTGTGCACCTGTGGGAAGTGACGACCAGCAAGCAAAGCAAAACGCATTAAAACACTTGAAGGATGAACCGGTAATTAGGGAAAATGCTGTTTTGGGGAGGAATACATCCTTTCCTGAGTTAAGAAATGAACATTGTGATATGAATGTTGAACAGAAGTACTTGAAGGGGATGATGAAGGGCAAGATCTTAAGACAAAAATTCAGAGGAAAGTGGAGAAGCCCAAGACATCGCTGCTTTGTCAAAGTCCTGAGGGATGGGATAAATCCAGTGTGGGCAGAGAAGAAAGAGGAGAGAGATGGAGCAGCGGTAAAACATGGAGCTGTAAGGTAAGTTGTGTGTTTGAGAGGCTGTCTCCCTATCAATAAATGATCGCGGTAATGGGATCTGCCTTTCTACAACCCTTTACTCCCGAGGAGGCAGAGCATCCTCGCCGCAGGCTCCCTATCTTGCTGTGGTTTCGGGTTCTGCACCTGCAGGAGTGGCTGGAGAGGGAAGCTCCTCCACCGTCGTGCAGCCGTTGCCTGCGTGGCTGGTTGTGCACAGGAGGAAGGAGATGTTGGTTGCAAGCCCCCGTTGCTTCTCTTTGCAAGGGCAGCGAGTCATCCACTTCTGCGCTAAACTAAATATCAAGGGAACGTTATTTCACCCCTTTCTGTCTACTTATTAACGGCGCTCTCAATACCACCATCTCTCGGCTATGTTCAGGCAAAGTGATGTGAACAAGGAGGCTTTGTATCTGGGCTAGATTAATTTATAGCACCGATGGATGCAGCGTGAGCTGCTCCAGTTGCCTTTGCGCTGAAGCGGATGAGCACTCATGCAGTCCTGCAGACGATACTACGCCCGCACGTGAGGACATCGGCGTCGTACGGCGTTTCAGCTCTACCCTAACTCTTTGTTGATACCCCAGGGAGTTCTCATAGGCGTTCCCTTAAGAATTTGGCTGTATTTGTTCAGACTAAAGCGTTAGTTTCGAATATCATTTCAGGGTATGTTCCGAGTAACTGCCTGGAAAGTGCAGGGGATGCAGGTAAAGCTTGTAGCGCTAAAACTTTTCGTATCACTAGCCAAAGCTCTGGGCATTGCCAAGCAACGGGCTGCATCTCTGGTGCTGATGGAGGAGGAATGATCTCTGTCTAAGGGGAAATACAGATCCAGCTGCTGCGACCACTGGATCGGTCCTTTCTGTCTCCTCCTGCCGTTGTGCTCAGTCTCTAAGGCTGCAAACACTTTAATTGCCTCTTTCTGCTGAAGGAATTGAAAGTTCAGCTTGCTTATACAGTGGGGAAACCCCAGCATTTTGGGTGAGGAAGCATGGAAAGCAGAGGAGGGAACTTCTCCCAAGCCTGGCTGGGCGCTGCTAGCCATCCACCCCACGTGCTGCCCGCTGCAGCGTAAAACCGTCGAGAAGCGCTTGGAATCAGCCACAATTTATACGTGTGTTTAGAAACCCGTGACGGCTCTTTGCACGCAGCATCTAGAGTAAGCCACTGTCGTCTTATAACGCTGCCTTTTTTTTTTTTTCCGACTCGTGTGAATTCAAGCGCTTGAAGGCAGCGGAGGAAACCCTCGTGGTAAGCTGCGGGCAGGGAGTGTGTGCAGGGGGAAGGCAGCGCAGCCCGGCTGGAAATGCAAGCAAAAAACTTGGTGATCGGAAGAGGAGCAACGATTCTTCTCCGCTGCATTCATCAAATATTGCTTTAGACCCCCCCTTTTTTTTGTAGAGTTGGTGACGAGGTGTCTCTTTGCAGAGCTGTGAGCGTTCCCGACGCTGCCGGAGGTTTGTGGCCTCTGCCCCGTGGCTGGGGGTTTTCGTCACTTTGCTCATGAAACCGAAATCTTGTTTACAGACGGTTTTGCAAACAGGGAACCAGCATTAATTTCTCTTACTGGGGGTGGCGGTAGGGGGGAAGTCTGCCCACAGACATCCATTTCAGACCTCGTTTGTGTTCCAGTTGTACGCTGATCTATGTGGTGAATCCTGATTAGCGGCGGATGATGGCAGGGAGTATAATTTAGAGGGCATCGTCCCCTTGAACAGTGCTGCAATCCTCATTATCCTCTATTCCCTTCTGCTGAAGTACAGGAGGGACCATATCTCGTTTTTTCCAGCTCAGGACATCCCCAGGGAAACTCTTGCACCCGTTCTCGCCTTGCTCCGCGCTGTCCGAGAAGGTGCTACGAGGAGAGCTGTAGCAGAGAAAAAGTCCCTGGTTGATGGCACTGCAGGACTTGTAGCATGGAGTTGCATTTGCTGGTGGTGTCCTCGATTTTTTTTTTTTTTCCTAGGAATATTACCAAGACTTTAGAAAATATTCAGATGGTAATGGGGAATAAATTGGAAGCGGGGATTTTGAGCAAGCTGTAGAGGAGTGGTAGGATTTCAGTATGAAATTATTTCAGCATACGGGGAAAAGAAAGGTTTGCAGCACTGCAAAGAGCGCAGGCTTGCGGTGAGAACAACAGCCGCGGCTTGATGTGAATATTTTTGCCAAATCTCTCTTTAGCATTTCTGAACCTGCTTATAACCCTCCTGGATAAAGTTCTAGCAAGAATGAGGGGAATGCAGGCTCTACGCGCGTGAGCTGAAAGTATGAAGAGATGAAAGGAATGAGAAGGGACTTCGAATGCAAGAAGGTACTTCCCACAACTGTAAATAACGTGGAAGGGTGTCTAAATATTACCTAGCACTAAGCTCACACCAGAAAGTTACAGCAGGCTACCTCTGCTCTTATTCAGCCAACCTCACGGTTTTTATTGAACAAGAAACGTCCGTGCAAGTGTCACAAAATTACCATGAACTTAAAAATAAAATTGCAAACAGGGAGTTGAAACTGAACTCAATATTGGATTTAGGAATGATTATTATTTTTTTTTTTTCCCTAAAAAGACAGGACCATTTTGCTTGCCCTTTGATCAGGAGCTGAACCCGAACAACTCCAGTCACTGGTGAGCCTGAACCAGAACTGAGCTGTTTCTTGGCTCGCCTCCCTGTTTGCACGTAATCTAATTTTTAACTCAGGTTGCAGAGTAGAGTTTTAAAGTTTATGTAGTCAAGATACATGTGGTAAGTAAGCTGTTCACTAGGGAAACCATTCTGGTCCTTTCAGAGGTTAGGAATAAGTAGCTGGTAAATAATTTTGGTATCCTGAAGTTGGCTGTTAGATGTCTGAAGTCTCCAGCGAAGCTTTTAAGACGGCAAGCAACTAATCAAAGTAATTTCTGATCTGAAAGCAATATTGGTCGTGTGCGGGTTACAGCCAATTTTTGCAAAGCAATTTTCCAAAGCAAGATGTGAACCTATTTCAGGGTTGAAAAAAGACTTTGAACAGACTGCCCTAGAGGGCTTGATCTCTTTGAATTGGGCAAAAAAGTCTGGTAACCTTTGCGGTGCGATGAAAGGACATTTCTTGAAGATAGTTTCTCTGGTCTCTGAGCTGTTCCTGTTGAAAGGTAGATGAATGTTGGCACCACAGCCCCCGTGTGTTTGTGGCAGCCTGAATTGTAGCCAGATATTACAAATGCTGCGTTTTTATTACCAGGTAACTTGGGTAATACTCCTCCTGCAACCGACCACGCTCAAGGAAATAAAAACTTAATGTCCTATCTGCTAGCGCTGCCGCATTTTGCTTTTCATTTGGAGGATGATGGGGAAGTTCAATCAGAAAAGGAACTGCTTCCAAGGCAGTCGTTCATTCATTGCGTTTGCTATAACAATATACTCTGCAAAAAATAAGGGCAGATGTGGTTGCCGCGGAGCATACTTTGTTCAGCAGTTGAATGAAGTTGGTTAATCAGTGTGAGAACCAAACAAAATGCTTTCCAGCTCGTTATTGTTAATGTTTGATACCTGTGCCTGTCTGGATAATAAATATAATTGGTAACTCAAGTAATAAGCTGTTAGTGCCAGTGTCTGGGCAATGCAAAATGAAGCCTCTTTACAATACAGTAACACCCTGTTAAAGAGAAATTTGATTTATGTTACTGCACGGTGTTTCTGGAGCTGAAATTAAACCCTTTGTTGTGCTAATCGCTGTTTGATTCCTACCGTCTTGTTTTGCAACCCCTTTAAAACCTCCGAAATGATTACTTAGGAGAACGAAAAGGGACCTGTGCGAAGCCTGCTGGCACCGGCTTGCTCACTTCCTAAACTTTTATCATCTCTCCTGTCTGCCTAGAGTTCCCTTCAACCAACGCGGTAATATCCATCCTTTCTTCTGGATCTGGGAGCATGGGATTTAACATCAGGTCCCGGTGAAGGTGTGCGTGGCTGCTGGCTCTCCTCTGTTTTGCTCAGTGCTCCGATCTCCTTTTGCTCTGCCGTTTAACACCGTTTAACGTAATCCAAAGACAGGATGAGGTTTCTGAGCTCTGTTATTGATTGCAACTCGCTGTTTGCTCTCTGAATCGATGCAGTTACCCATAATAAGGGGGATATCGGCGCTGAGTGGTGTGATTGCGTCTGAGAAGAAAATTAAATTTTCCTTGCCCATCCTTACATTTGTTTATCATGCTATCTCTGCAAGCAGCATACTACAGGGAGAAAATCAGGCTTAATTTAAAGGTGTCGTAATTGAAAAGTCATTTCAAAGCTGTTTGCCCTGTGCCCTTCAGGAGGGTTTCTGGGCTGCTGTTTGCTCTCTGTCATTTCCAGAGAGACCAGGGCCTGACAGATCAACTTCTTCTTTCAGAATAAGGACAGCGGCGAACGTGAGAACAAGCAGCTTAGAGAAGATGACGAAGAGGAGACCGTCAAGCACAAGTAATTATTTATTTATTCCCACTTGTCTCTCTTGTATGTATTGTTCAGGCGCTGCTCTCCTGTTGGCTAATTAGGATCTTTCCTTTGCTTCTAACATGCAATTTATTTTTATTTTTGTAGTGTGAATTTGATCTCATCGTGTAAATGATCTGAGATGGGGGAATAAAGAGGAAAAGCCTGGGGCTGACTTGCAGCTTTTTTGGGGGCAGAGAGGGGAAGGTAGTGCTGGGAACTGAATTCGACAGCCCTTGCTGCCTCTCTGTGCCCTGCACGTGTGTCATTTTAAGTGTGAATTTTTTTTTCCCCCGTGAACGGAGGCCCGCAGGGTGCACGTGGCTGTTTAACCATGACCCACCGCTGTTCTCTCTTGTCACTGGAAAATGTGAGCACAAAACGAACCGAGGCAGGGTGTCACTCCTGGCAGGACCAGCTGACTCTGCACTTGGTTTTCTGCCGGTGATAACGCCATCAGGTCTCCTTTGGAGACCACGGGGGGTAAGGTTTGGTTTGAAGATGTGGGACGTGACCTTTTCTCATCGCTTTACCGGCTAGAAACCTCCTCTGTGGGAGGTGTGCATCAGAGATGCTGCTGCAGATGAGCATGTGTGCTCTGCTGAGAAAGTAGAGCAAAATCCTCACTGCTTCTTGGGAATAACTCCCGGCAAAAAATGCATCCCTTCTTGAGAACAGCCCGCCTGGATTTAGAGCTGGGAGTGCTTGAGAACCATCACCGAGACCGAACTTTGTAGGTGCCGTGGTTGGGTTTCGTGCTGGAAGAGGCACGAGGTCTGGGCTGAAGCTGAAACAGGAGCTGGAGATCTTGGAAATGAGGATGAATAATGAATCAACAGCTCTTGCTTTCCAGCCCTGCCACTCAATACGCTGCGTGGGGAGGTGATGCAGCGTGCGGTGGCCCGCTGACGAGGAGCATCAGGCCCGGGCTGTCTTTACCACGCGATGCACCGGCATTGTTGGGCTAGCAGCAATGCTCTGCTGCTCCCAAACTGGAATTCTGAATTGGTCCACTAAATCTCTGAGAAAAAAAAAAAAAAATACATTTTTTTTCTACTCTGTCTGACTTTCAGGCTGGAGATTGCTGCTTTTTAACCACTGCTGAGTGGCCTGGAGCATATCAGAGGTGACGTGGTTTCTTACCAAGTCTTCAGCGTCACTGCTGTTAAGTTGGTAAATCACTTTTTCCACCAACGCTTGTTTGTGAGCTCTCATCTTGTGGCGGGTTCAGCAAAAAGCGTTCCCCTGCCTGTGGGTGATGCCCTTGAAACTTCATTGAGGTTTGTTGTATGTAGAGACCAAAGGTGTTGAGTAGGAGCTCCCGTCTCCAGCGAGCTTTGTACTGATGCATGAAACTCCCCGCGGATGTGGGCACAGGGCTGGCTTCTCCTGAAATGCGTGGGAGTGATGCCTTTGGGGAGACAGCTTTTGGGGCAAAAAGCTTGCTTTCCAGATCGATTTTCCTGCAGGAGTCTGTAGCTCTTTGTCCGCCTATCCGACTGCAGCATGTTTTGTCGGGATCCAAACGTAACTTTGCAAGGCAAATTAGAGCAAGATCTGCTCTGCAGGAAATGTTTGAATCACAAATTTGGCTGCGATGGTCCTTAGCTTTTGCTTTACTTGTTGAATGTCCTTTTTCCGTCACCGGAATTGGTTGTGCATTTTTAACAAGATCTAGAAGGCTGGTGAGCCGATAACTTGATTTTGTCTTAGATTTTTATTTCCCAATAGCGTAGCTGAACTTTCAGCCCTTTGAAAAAGGGAACTGCTGTGCAGTAATGCCCTGTTGGCTGGTGGCAAAAGGTAAGCTGAGATCATCCACTGGCGTTTACCCTGAATTTGGGAAACGAGGGGTCCTGGTAACTGAAATCTGCCTTCCCTGCAAACCACTTTTTTGCACCCAAACAAGTGCCTCAATAGCTGCGCTGCTTTCTCAAGCTGAAAACCACCAAGAGCACGACACGGGGAGGGGAAATCTAGTGGTTCAGTAAATAATCCTGTAGCCCATACACAGGGTTTAGGTGCACTGACCGCCCTAAAAGCGAACAGCGGCCCAGGGCTTTCCTTGCAGGCTGCTTCTTTCTCCATCCCTGCAGCTGCACCTTCTGCCCGCACCCAAGACCATCCTTTATCCCCTGTAGGAAGGACAGAACCGCCGGGCGCTGGCTTTACTAATATTTTCTTGCTGCCTATGTGACGACACGCTTTTTGGCAGCTTCCTGTTTGTTTTCTGATTGACTCAAATCTCCCCACCCTCCCCTTTTTTTTTTTTTTTTTTTTTTTTTTTTTTTTTTTTTTTTTTTCACTCTTCAACTCAACACGATTCTGCCTGGGAATTTATGATAGATTCTTTTTTTTTTTTCTTTTTTTTTTTCTTTTTTTTTTTGTTCCTTGTTTTTATCTTTCACGCTGCAAGCTACCACCGCAGGAACAAGTGCTGACGAAACCCTCTGTGAAAACCCTGATACGCTCGCAGCAATTTCAGCTCAGGCTGTCTCTGATCTGAGCTCTCGGGAGGAGTTTATATCTGGAATTGCAAAAAGCTCGGGTTATTATTATTATTTTTTTTAACCAATTATGCTTAGCCCACTGACCAGGAAACACCTTCCGTCACGGCGCAGCCTGTGATCCACCTTTGCAAGGAACAGGGTGTGGGTGGACTTTGGCCCTTCTGCCCTGTTCCCGTGGAGGAAAAAAAACAGTCGGTTTGGGACGTGGGGATCTGCAAGGTGAGCGCCGTGTAAAGCCAGGGCTGGCTGGAGACAGGCATTGCCACCCCGCAGGGAGCTGAGAGGTGTTGAGCTTTGACGTTGGGCTGTAGTTCCACAAGCAGAGCTCATCAGAGATTTTAAAAGTATAAATAAAAATCCAAGGTAGGGCTTGGAGAGGGAGGGGGGGAAAAAAATAATAAAGTCTTCAACTTAACTAGAAATTAAGCTTCAGGGAGCTGCTGTTAATCAGCTGCTGGTGTTTCGACACTTAGTCATCCTTTAAAATTACAGCTCCGTGCTGTGCTGCTTGCAGAGATAAATTTCTGGGAGGAGCTGGGGGAGGCAGGGGTTGGGAAACGCGATCTCTCCCCTCGCAGTAGGAAGAATGTCACGGGGCAGGTCAAAACCACTTTTTTTTTTTTTTTATCTCTGCACAAAAAAATGTAGCAGCCAGTCTGCTCAGTGTTGGCTTTAGCTTGGCAGGACGGCCAAGGCAGTAGCAAGGATAACTGATAACAAGCTTCCTTACATCCTGTGGAGAGCTTAATGAAGAGTTTAAAAAAGAATAAAAAGAAGAAAAAGAACTATAATCAAATATGGGAGACGGCAGTGTTTGCATGTAGGCTGAGCTCGGTACACAGGGTGTATTCGATCGACATCTGCACGGACAGCTGAACCCCTTACCACTAGTGGCTTGTCCTGATGGACACTGTGCAATGAGTCGTCGTCATCACCATCATCATCATCCTAGAATGGTTTGGTTGGAGGGGACCTTAAACCCCCTCTCTGCCATGGGCAGGGACACCTCCCACCAGACCAGGTTTCTCCAAGCCCCATCCAACCTGGCCTTCAACACTTCCAGGGATGGGGCAGCCACAGCTTCTTGAGGCAACCTCTGCCACTGCCTCACCACCCTCACCGGGGAAAAATTTCTTCTTGATGTCTCATCTCAATCTGCCCTCTTCCAGTTCAAAGCCCTTGCCCCTTGTCCTGTCACTCCAGGCCCTTGTGAAGACTCAGGCTCCATCACCGCCCCGCATCTCCTGGGACCGAGAGTGTGTCCCCTCCATTGGGGAAGTGCTTGGCCCACGGCAGGAGGAGGTGGGCATGGGCAAGGCTGTATAGAGTCGCACCTTTTGCTCGTTGCTGGAGAAGGGAGAACAGGAGTTTAGATGGTTGAATCCACCTGGCTGGCAACCAGTGGGGTACTGACTGGGGAGATTTAGGAGCTGGCAGGATCTTGGCTCCATCCTGAAGATGCTCGTCCCCATTTTGATGCGGTGCAGAGCCCTTCTCCCCTCCAGAGCTGTGAGGATGCTGTGAACCTTCCCTCTGGTTAGAGCTGTGCCTGTCTCATTCTGGAGGAGATATCTGGGACATGATCTGCTTTTGCAGGGAAGACCCCGTGGAGCTTCAGCTGGTCCGAAACCTGGCTGCACCCTCTTAACAGAGGCTGTTGATATGTTCAACAAGTGCTGGGTGATCCTGGCTTTGCCTTGGACAGGTTGGGTGTCCCTCTGCCCCTCCCCTAGCAGCAGGGTGCAAGGGTGAGCAGCCAAAGGTGAAACCCTGGTCCCTCCTACCCAACCCTTGGCAATGAGTTCCCAGCATCTTCCCAGCAGTCCAATCTTTTTCCGTACGCGTTGCTGTGAATGCATCATTGCTCTAGCCGATCTAACCAAACCAGTCTAAACCCACAGCATTTTGGGTGTTGATTTTTGGATGCTTAGACCTCCATCTGACCTGCCTGTGGGAGAGCTCGTGGTGTGGTGCGGGGCAAGCCTGTAGGTCACCCTGAGCTTACCGGGAGCGTCTTTTTGCTCACAGACCTTGTGCTGGTTCTGTGCTGAGATGGTGGATCTGAACATGGTTACTGCAGTGCAGAGCTGCAGCAAAGTCATGGCTTAGTACTGTTTTGAGGCCGGCTAGGGAGAGATGTTGAGGTCCTGTGGTCATCCAGGTGCTACCAAGGTACCTTCAGAGCTTCTTTTTGGCTTGAGCCTCAAGGGTAGCACATCATTTTTGACCCACCACCAGCTGAAGAAGCTGGAGAAACCCCATAAGAACATGGGCAAGGTATGGTCTTGTACCAGCACGTTAAGAAGCGTAGCAAGGTCAAGGTTTGCACCTGGTGCTGTGTCACCAGCCTGGGCCTCACGCTGCAGATTGAGCGTGGGTTTTGTCCCAGTTGTATTTACTGGTGTTGAAGTTGCTCGTGTCTGCCCGGTAAAGCAGTGTGGGAGGTCGGACGGCCTCCTGGCATCTGCCTGTGTTTGAAGAGCTTCTCTTGCAGCCCTCCTCCTCGGGGGTACATCTCTCCCCATCCGTGGTCCCCCCAAGCAGCATGTCCTGAGAAACCAGCTGCCTCAGCAAGTTATGGGGGCTCGTAGCATTTGGTTTTTTGGCATTCCTCGAGTGCCTTTCGGCAGCCGTTCCGGGAGGAGGATGTGCTCTGACACGCTCAGCGATTTGAGCAGGAGCAGCCCTCTCCCAGCGAAAAGAGATTGCTCTTGGGAGGGTGGGTGCTGATGGGTCTCTGCCTCTGCTTGTTGCTTGCTCCTTTTCTGCCTTGGGCGAGGAATCCAGGAACAAAGGCATCAACTCAAACAATGGCTCTGGACCTCTGCGTTAGAGATGTCTCTATCCTACTGCACGAGAGGAGAGCCTTGACTCGCGTGGGGTGCGTTCGGGACGCGAAAGTCATTTCTTGGTTTCTAAGTCAGAGCAGATGCAGATCATCTCGGTGTGTATCTTGGGGGCTGGAAAGGTCACCGTACGCAACGAGGCAGCCTGGAGATGTCTGGACCATGCTTTCGAGCCAGCCCAGCTGTAGGGAAGTCTCCAGGAAGGCTGCAGGAGAAGGTGGTGTACCCAGATGTCAAAGCCGTCTGCAAGGGGGCAAGGTGGATAGGAAAGTGAAGTGCAAACTAAAAAAAGGGGGTTGTGAAATTAAGTCTGTGCCAGGATTGATTGTATGTGCTAGGTGACTTTGCAGTAGGTCGGTGAGGGGGTGACCGAGGGGATAAAAAGAGGGTATAAGAGTCCAAGCCTGAAAACTCTGCCCAAATGCTCTTAATCTGGTTCTTCCCATGGAGTCTGCAGATGGTTGGAAAGAGAGTAAGCTTGTCCGTCAGTTAAACTCACTGTACAGTGAATTCTCCCTGGCAAAAAAAAGTAGAGGACCTGTAGAAAAAGCTTGAAAATTACTTCTGCTCTGTGGTTTGCGATTGGAAACAGAAAAGGGAAGAGGCGCTTTGAGGAGAAGTGTTTGCAGCCCCTGAAGAGCATCTGAGTGCTGTCCCAGGGGAGACCTTCACCGCATGGCCCCACAGGTACCCCGGCATCCCTGCTCCTTTCAGGTTCTTCAGTAGCTTGGCCAGAGCCCCACATGGGCTCCCTCCAACTTGGGCCCCCAAACCTCCTGGATTGCTGCAGAAATCTGCATTGCTGTTCCTCGTTGTCTAAGTCCCTGCTCCTTCAAACCTTCTTGCCTTCACGAAGCGCATGATGGAGCAGAGGAGGGTCCACCAAACCACTGCTCCTTCAAGGATTTGAGACCTCCCTTGTATCTCCTGCAGCAGTTAATTTCTTTATTTTTTGAGTGTGGCTTCCCAGGACCACCCGGGAGTAAGGGAATTTTGGAGATGCAGAGAAATAAAAGGAAATTCTTGTGCTGGTTCCTCTTTAAAGGACAATGTGGAAATGCTTGCCCAGGACATTTGGTTTCAAGCAAGTTGGAATAGCTGTCGTAAAAATGGAAGGCTCTGAAAATGGAGGCTCTGGAGCAGCTTGGGAAGGTCAAAGGGCAGCACATTCTCAAACCAGATGGTATTTCTCCAGGGCTTTGGAAAAAAAATTGCCTGCAAGGGCTGAGATAGGGTTGAGAACACCCAGGACTTCTCTAAACTGCTTCTGAAGAATGGAAGGGCTCTACCATGACACTTCAAAAACAGTCTTCTGAGATCTGGGTGTTTGAAACCACTTAGTTTTAATGATGCAGCAGAGGAAGCATCTTTTTTTTTTTTTTTTCCTAGCTTCATCAAATACCTAGAGCCGATGCTGAGGAGCACAAAAGATGTTTAAGCAGAGTGACATGGAGGGCTTGAGGGAGGCGGAGAGGTGAAGAGCCGTGGAGGACACCCACTTCTGATCCTGGGCAGAGTAAGCAGGGTCTGCAGAAGCTGCTGGACTCTGACCTTCTGCTGGTACCTGTCCTGCTGAGGTCTGCTTGCCTCTTTCACCTCCAGAAGCACTAAGAAAACTGTACTGAGATGTCCTAGCCAGCTTTCCTTGGCTCCTAGCCTTGTCCTCAGAGAGGTAAAAATAGGAAGGTGCTCTTGAAGCAGTGTAGTCGGTGCAGGTCTAAGTGACTGTTTTGTGATAGTAACCACGGGAGCGAGGATGCTGTGACGTCTGAAGGAATCGCTGTTACGGGGTTTCTCGGCAAACCCATTCCCCGTGCTCCTAATGCAAGGACATCAGCATGCAGGCGCTTCACCAGAGGCTTAGAAAGATCCATTCGTCAATTGTATAAACAATGTTTGCTCCATAAAGCCCTTAGGGCTGGAGGAGTAAAGCAAAAAAAAAACCAACCTCGCAGACAACTTTGAGTGTCCTGTGTTTTGCATCGAGATAGTTCTTTGCATTCTGTGCATACCCTGCGTGCCGTGCCATTCCCAACCCACCTGCTGCAAAGAAAAGCTGACTTCTCGTCTTCTTCCCCAGCGAAGAGCTCCAGGTGCAAGTAGAAAGTG
>NW_009596691.1:19524-24656 GCF_000690535.1 Cariama cristata
ATTCCTGACCCAAAACAGGGAACGTGCCGCCCTTGACAGGCTTTTAGGAGATGCTGGGAGGCTATGTCCATCGCTTCCCTCTGTAATTGCTGCAGCTACCGAAATCCTTGCATGGTCCTAGGAGCTTCCAGCACAGACCTGCACCAACTGCTGGCTGTAAGGCTATCACCACCTCCATCCCTAGCAGTCCTGGCTCGTTTGGGCTGAAACGGGCTGGGAAACACCACACAAGGAGCATGAGATGTTCTGGGTTGGGCACATCCATCACTTGTGAGAGGATGCTGATAAAATCTGCCAGTGACCATGCATGAGCTTGATCCCACGCCAAAACCAGCTCTTGTTCGGATGCTCAGTCCTTCCTGGTGAGTGTTAAACACTCACGTTAGTGCCGGTGCATCACCGTGATGTGCCCTCCACCCCCGGGAGCTGCTCTCCTTAACCTGGCTCCATTCTGCTGCCGAGCCTGTTGTTAGCACTGGGTTTTGTTTTGGGTTTTTTTTTTTAATGTTTTCATGGGAACTCGGGTAATTCATCACTTGTAAAGCGCGCCGGGCTGTCTTTCTGGAACGCAGCACTAGAGGAACCGCTGGCACCTGAACTTTATTTAACCCACCTCTATAGAAGACCAGCAACTTCTTCTAAATATATCTATTTTTAACCCTTGCCTCTCTTCAAGTTACTTGGGGTAGCACCACCCTGCTCCTCATCTCTCTGTCTTTGCAGATGTACTCATGCACCGAAGAAGGGGGAGAGGAGTCTTCTGCTCCTGGTGAACGCGGCACTGCTGGGGCTTGTGCCTGGTGAAATCCCCGAGCCCTCCGAGGAGGCGGCCGTGGGGAGCGCTGGGCACCCAGAATTACCGGAGGCAGGTGCGAGAGCTGCTCTCACCTTGCACAGTTAATTAAAGGGATCAATTTTTGTTTGTTTTCTCCTGGCACTTGCAGTTGTGCTTGGGTTTAATAAGGATCTGAAAGCACCGATGCCAGGCATGGGGAGGGACCTTCGCAGCCCTCCTCTTCTTCGCCCCTGCGTGTTGGCTGCTACCCCTTCTGCCAGACCCGCGCTGCCGCTCATCCCATCTGTGGCAGAACCTGCCAAGTTGTGCCTTGTGGTTTTATTTTTTTTAATCTTGCAGATAAACCTCCAGTGAGCATGAGCAATGCTGGACTGCAAGGCTTTTGTTTGCAAGCTGAGATGAGGCTTTCTGGGTGGGAAGAGTGTCGAGGAGCAGGTTTAAACTCCAATTCCTCTTCCTTGTGTGTTCCCCAAGTGGTGAGGAAGCCCTGCAGCAATGTCATGAAGGGCTCGACGCCCTTCTTGTAGCAGGAACCAGACCTCCAGAGCGTGTACCTTGAAATGTGGGATCCGGGAGCTTCTGCTGCAAACAGAAGACCTCTCGGCTCTCTGCTGGTTCGGCTGTGGGCGAGCAGTCGCAGCTCCCATCGCATGTGCAAAACGATGATTTGAAAATACTGCTTGTCAAGGTGTAATGGTAACATCTCGCTGGACCGAAAGAAACAGCTTGCTTAGCTTGGAGCTCTCTTGTTTTAGGTGATCTGACCCTAGGGAGTCTGTGTTTGGGTCCCTTTCAGCTGCAAGTAAATCCTTCTAAATGTGAACTAAGGAGACCAGAAGGTCTGGCAGATATTGAAATTTTGCATTCTGCAGGGTCCGCCACTTTGTCGGATAAATCCTCTCCAGCGAGCGTGAGCCAGCCTCTGGCCAGATGTTAGACATCGCAGCCTGATGTCCTGTTACCTCCTGACTGAATTAGCTGCTCCTCTTCCTCCCCTGGCCTCCCAGGTTAGCAACAAAATCCTCCTTAGCGGAGATTGTCTGTAAAATCACGGAATAACGGTGATTTCTGTGTGCCTAGAGATGGCATCTCCTTCCGCAAAAAAATAATCACTTGATCCTCCAAGATCAGCTTTCCTAAAGAGAACTGCCTTTCTAGCTGAGGATTGATGGTGATCAGTGTAGGTTAATTTAATAAATCCCTCCTCCCAGGGCATGTGTGCATAAAAATACAAGTAAAACTGTACACAGCAGCTTGTCTTCATGGGCTGAAGGTGCTCTTGGCCTGGGCGAGGTATCAGCTACATACTAATCTGTCCTGTGTTTCTTTTAAGCATCCTTTCTCCCAGCGCTGAGGACGCTGTGCCTGTTTCAGGGTGTTGCGCTGATGTAAGGGCTCGGAGGACCTGGATTTAATTACACGAGAAATGGCTGCGAGTTTCCTGATCTACCTGGGCCCTGGTTTCCAGTCTGCCGGTTGCAGTTATCTCAGTTAGGTCTTGCTGAGCTCCAACCACGTGTTTCCACAACCTCTGTGGCATCAGCTGTGGTGTGGGTCGGACTCTTTTACAAGTAGATTCAGCTGCCAGAGAGGGGATGGGGCGGTGTAGGAAGGGCAGGACCTTCCTGCTGTGCTCCAGGGACCTCCAAGGTTGGGTTTTTTTGTCCTTCCCAGATGAGTGTGGCCATCTGACTGCTGACCTCCCTCATCTCGCCTCTCTTGGACTGTTCCTTCTTCACCCTTTATTTTGTCTCTCTTTGCTTTGACGGTAAACCGGTGGATTGGGTTGTATCTCACTTGTTTCTCCATCAGTAAAGTCTAGGAGAGAAGCAGCCCCAGCTATCAGCTATCTGCTGGAAGCAAAAATGGTAATATTCAACCCTTGATTTTCCTACCTGGTAAAAGTTCCCTCTCCTGGGTTTGCATCGGGGCTCTCTGCATCCTCCTCTGCAGCGGCACAGCCACCCTCATCGCTGCTGAAGGCTTCGCTGACAGCTGGGGCAGAAGCATTGCCGGGCGGCAAGTGCCTCAGTTTCTATTTAAACTGATTAAACCCATCGACAGTGTTAAATGAGTTTAATCTACTTAATTTGCCCCGTGGGCTAGTGTACTGTTCTATAGATCCAGCAGCCTGCCGAGCGTGTTGCCGGGATGTGTATGCAGCGGGAGGTGGGATGGAGTCCTGCGAGCTTGATTTTTCAGGGCTCGGGTTTTGAAAATGCCTCTGCTTGAAGCTTGCAGGGTTTGACCTGGGTGAGGAATCAGCCTGGGGGTTGCACATGGCTGAGGTTGTCTAATGGTTGTCCATTGGAGGCCCAAATTATTTGGGAGAGGTGTAAAAAGAACAACCTTGAAAAGGGGGAGAATTAGCAGCCGAATACTGGGGAGGTGTGTGCGCTGGGGAGAGAGCTGGCTGCTGACTCTTGAGCTCTCCTGGAGAGAGGTGAAAGGATGGGTGAACTTCTGGGTGTTGTTTGGATATCATCGTCTCTGTCACCACCGGCTCCACCACCCATTTGCTCAGAAACCTGAATTTGCTCCCCTTATTTGCACCCTGTGACCGACCTGCACCCCTGTTTGTAGCACTTCCAGAAGCATCTCCGGTGACTGGATAACCACCTTGTACCCTAAATACTCTTTTTCCCCTGTCCTTCCTCTGTACCCTCCTGGGATCATTGTTTTTTTTTTTCCCCTCTGATTGTGGATCTTCTCTGGTGTTTCCATCTTGAGTTTATCACTGGCCTGAGACCTAAAAGGGAGCTGGGCTGAAGTTCAGAACTTTGCAAGGCAGCTGGGGTCCATTATCCTGCTGAGCTCCTGGTTGACCTTGCCTTTTCTGACTTGTGTGGGTCACTGCCATCTCCTGATGCAGATGTGCCCCTCGCTAGCGAGAACCCACAATCCAGGACAGCATGGATGTGTCTCACTGCTCTGTGCTCTTCCCTTTCCCTCCCAGGGAGCTCAAACTGCGAAACTACGAGCCTGAAGATGAGGAGCTGAAGAAGAGGAAGGTGCCCCAGGCCAAGCCAGCTTCAGGTAGGTGGAAGTGGGAATGTGGGAGGTGAAACGAAGGAGCAGGAAAGCAGAAGTGTTGCTGACGGTGGTGCTGGTGCCTGCGGTGAGGGCCTCGCTGCTTTGCTCTGTTCCGGAGGTTGTGGGCAAGGCAGATCACGCAGAGCCCTTTGGAGGGATTCGGTGACTGCTGTAATGAGCCCCTCTCTAACAGCACATCCTATCCTCTCCCTCCCCAGAGGTGTTCCCAGAGGGAATAAGGCAACACTTGAGGTTGTGAGAACAAATAAAACAGCATGGGACTCTGCATCTGGCCAGCATGCTGCAAAGTGGATGGGTTATACCTTTCCTTTCCAAAAATCAGGTGGCTTGGAAACCTCTCTGTTCCTCCTAGTTCCAACCCAAGGTGGAAAAGCCACTGGGACATATTTGGGTAGGAGCTTGCTGGTGTGTGAGGTCCTAGGAGACAAGTGTCTGCAGCCCTGGAGGGGGCTGGCATGTCTGAGCAGCCGTGGTGGGAGCCCCGGAGCTCTCCCAATGCTATCGGGCAAGCGTGATGCTTGCGGCCCCCGTTGCTTCATCATCCTCTCTTACCTGTGGGGACTGCACACCCTGCATTGCACAAGTGGGGTGTGTATCCGAGCACGCCGAGCTCAGCCCCAAACCAAAGGGTTGACACTCAGGGGAGCCGAACTCTCGCTAGAGGATTCTCAAGGAGATTCAGGCTGTTTTTTTGTTTGAATTACCTTTAAACAAATATTAGTCATGAGTCCAGGGCGTTCAGTCTGCTATTTCCTAGCACTGGACCTCTGTGCAGCTCTTGAGAGGGAGGCGAACGGTAGAAGTTTCCTTGATCTTGAAATATTGAGTCCTCCTGGAAAAGATCTCTTTAAAAATGCCCTAAATAAAAAGGCTGCCTTTGGGAGCACGGCAGAGATCTGGTAGGCAGGAATGCCGACGCTGCGCTTTCTTTATCCTTTTGTAAAAGTTTAAAACTTCCCCTGACTCTTCCCCGGCGTGTGGTTTGGAATTGGGAACAACAATTTTGACTGTTTCCAGTAAAACTCACGCTCTCTGCCAGCCCTTCGTTGGAGCTGCAGTGCCCATCAGCTCTGGTTCCCGTGTCTGGAGTAACCAGCCTGTCTGTCCTCGGGCACTTTGTGCAGGGGCTGGGGAGGGAGGAGGGCAGAGGAGCTGAGGCTTGGTGTGGGTTTGTGTTAAATGTGCCTTGGGCATAGCTGTTTGCTGGAGCAGGATTCCCCCCTCAGGGATCATATCATAGAATCACAGAATGGTTTGGGTGGACGGGACCTTAAAGCCCGTC